>NC_087201.1:163929493-163944493 GCF_015104395.2 Macrobrachium nipponense
GGAACAAGATCCTTCTGTCTCTTGGTATGCATGACTGATGTTTACTTTTCTTCTTTGGTATATATTTATCCACTATTTTCTCTAATATTTTATATAATATCTCCGTATTTACCCTTATATCATCACTTACAAAAATGTTATCCCAATCTTTGTTTAATTCTTCATTCATTTCTGACCACTTTATATTTTTACTGTAGAAGTTGTATTTTCCATATCCTTCCCACTTTTTCATTTCTTGCTTATCTCTGTTTTCACTTGCTTTGGAATGGGCTCTTAATTCTATGACATTATGGTCTAAAATACTCGCATTATAAACTATTATTTCTTTAACATAATTCACCTCATTCACAAATACTAGATATAAAGTATTTTCCTTTCTTATTGGCAGGTGATTTATTTGTTGAATGTTGTATTCTAGTAGCATATCTAATAGCTTTTCGAATTGCCTTTTATCTTCTGCACTACTATTACTCTCTTTTTTATATGTACAAATACAACCACAATCTCCTATTCGTTCTTTCCAGTCTACGAAAGGAAAGTTAAAGTCTCCGGAAAGGAAAATAGTCCAGTCCTTGTGATATCTACATATATCATCCAATTTTTCTATTATTATGTCAAACTCTTTAGTATTAGGGGGTCTATATATCACTATGTTCATTAATTTTTCAGATTCAAATTCTACCGCTATTAGTTCACATTCTGAGTTACTATATTTCTCATATATTTTTACTTGTTTTTTTGTCTTTCCCATATATTGCAGTTTCCCCTTGATTCCTATTTTTTCTATCTGATCTATAAGTTTGGAACCCTTTTATTTGATCGTCATTCCCAGTCTCTTGGGAATACCAGGTTTCACTTATATGCATTATATCTATTTTCTTTTCAATTTGGGTTAGTTCTTCTAAGTACTCTATTTTTCTTTTTGAGTTACTCGTAACTAAACATTGCGCATTCATCACTATGATGGTTTGCGTGTTTTCTCCTTCATTTAATATGGGTAATAATAAGGATTTTCCCATGTCTCTTTCCAGTTCTGGTATGTTGTTCTTTTCTTCATTTCCAGAAATTCTGACATTAAAAAATCCAACTTTTCCATAATATTTGATCTTCATTTTGTGTCTGAATCTGCAATTTTCTCCGTATCTGCAATATCCTCTTGCTTCATAAATACAGTTCTTATCTCTTGAGCTGTATCTTGGAGCTGATGCTTAGAAATATTTTGCTGACACACCATATCGCAGTGATGGCTTGCTTGACCACTTGGATTTTATTTGGAACTTCTTCAATTATTTTCAAGATGTTTTCTGTTGATTTGTTCCAGTTTGAAGGATCATATCCTTCTAATATATCTATGAATGCTTTTGAATCTTTTTGGTTAGGGCTGTTGTTGATCTCATAGATGAGAAATGCCAGCTCCCTTCCTGCTACCTCATCGTATTGTGAATCTGCCAAACACGCCAAATTTCGCCATTTTTTTTCCACAGTTGGAACTTACTGCCATCTTGATCTGATTTACAGTATTTCACTTGATAAACTAACTTAGTAGATGGTTTATACTACTATTTTCACACTAATCTTATCACCGACAGTTCACGAACACTTCTAGATATTTATAAATTTCCAGACGTATGATAAACGCGTGATATCTGTTGATTAATCAGACTGTGCGCGGTAACGTCTCACCAAGCAAAATTGAGAGAGAGAGAGAGAGAACAGGCCTTGAAAAATATAAAAATAGTTGATGAGGAAATGTATTATTGAATAATTTATTTAGAAAGCAGGCAATTCTTACTCAGAGAGAGAGAGAGAGAGAGAGAGAGAGAGAGAGAGAGAGAGAGAGAGAGAGAGAGAGAGAGAGAGAGAGAGAGAGAGAGAGAGAGAGAGAGAGCTCTAAAAAGTCCAAATAGCTGATGAGGAAACGTATTTTTTAATAACTTATTTCGAGAATAGACAACTAAAGTGAGAGAGAGAGAGAGAGAGAGAGAGAGAGAGAGAGAGAGAGAGAGAGAGAGAGAGAGAGAGAGAGAGATGGACAACATGTCTTTAAAAATGCAGAAATAGTTGATGAGGAAATGTATTTTTCAATAATGTTTTTCGAGATCAAACAATGAGAGAGAGAGAGAGAGAGAGAGAGAGAGAGAGAGAGAGAGAGAGAGAGAACAGGCCTTGAAAAATGCAGAAATAGTTGGTGAGGAAACGTATTTTTAATTTCGAGAGAGACCCTTAAAAGGCAGAACTAATTGATAAGGAAATGTATTTTTTTTAAATAACATATCGAGAGAAGAGAAAGAGAGAGGAGAGAGAGCAGAGAGAGAGAGAGAAGAGAGGCAGAGAGAGAGAACCTTTAAAAAGCAGAAATAGTTGATGAGGAAATGTATTTTTTAATAACTTATCGAAAGAGAGAGAGAGAGAGAGAGAGAGAGAGAGAGAGAGAGAGAGAGAGAGATGGACGATCGTCCTTCCAAAACTGAAGAAACAGATGAGGAAACGTATCCTTAAATAATTCACTTCGTGAGCTGAAGACTCCCACTGGTATTTTTCACCTAAGACTTTTTTGATGGAATTCCAAGCAAAACCATTCCCTCTCCCCCCCCCCCCCACCCTAACCCCACCAACCCACCCCCCGCGTCCAACATATCTCACAGCTCCAACTACGCCCCAGAGTCGTCGTCTCCTCCTTTCTCCTCTCCTTCTTCCCCTTCTTCCCCTTCTCCCCCCGACGACTAACAGGTCGATGGAAGACCTACCCAAGGGTCCCAGGCGGTAATTAAGAGTGACAACGATGACTTCACTGTAGGCGGCTATCACAGACCCGTCGTAGGAATTAGAGGCGCCCCACAAGAAGCTCTCCCCGTGGATGAAGACCAGCACCGGCAGGGCTCGGTGTCCGCTCATGTCAGCGACTGGAAGATGAGATGGGTGGGAATTTATTAGTCGTTTATTCGGGAGGCGAAGAAAAGAACCCCTGGTCGTCAATGAGAAATCTTCAGGGGACAGTGACTTGAAGTTCAAGCTTCATTTTGCTTCTGTAATTCTTACAATAAATCAGGACAAAAAGTAAATAAATAAATAAATAAATAAGTAATTAAATAATTAAATAAATAAATAAATAAAGGGGAAGGGTTTAAGTTGTAACTTCTACAGGTATTTATTCGAACGAAAAAACCTTCTTTCTGTGGAGCAAGCCTACAAGGGCCATTGGGCCATTGACCTGAAATACAAGTTTGGTTAAAAAGTTTAAAGTAAGTTTTAACAAAGTGGGTAATTTAAGTTCTAATTTTTGCACGAATCTTTAGAAACTAGTTCATTCCTTAAGAAGACAAATCCCTGTTCTTAAGGGACGAGCCTACAAGGTACCATTGACTCGAAAATCAAGCTTAGTTACGTAATGGGAATTCTACATAAAAAAAAGTTTTAATTTCTACCGGCATTTTTGGAAACTAGCTCGTTTCTTCAGAGGACCAGCCCGTATTCGTTTGTGACAAGCTTACATGGTCCATTGACTTGAAGCTCAGGCTTTTTATTTGTGTTAGGAATCGTTAACAGAAAGTAGAAAAAGGGTGGGGGTGGGGGGGGGGGGGGGTGTTAAGTTCCCTATCCGTAACGGACAAGCCTAAACGGGCCATTGACTCGAAATTCAAGCTTCGTGAGGAATCCTAACTACAAATCTAAATGACAAAAATCTAAACATACAAAAAAAGAAATGAGAACTTTAACCCATTTCCGAGTGCATTTTTGTTAACCAGATACAAGACCACCCGCGAAAATGAAGGAAATGAAGGGCAGGGAAAGACGCGGCGCGCCTCTTCCCGTTCGGGAAATGAGAAGGACATTTCCTGGCAGATATTTACTTTCCATTAGAAACTCGCTACGAAATGCCCCGGTGACCACTTGTCTCTGCAGCGAAATGATAATATGAGGCCCGACGTAGACTGGTGAATAATTTATGAACCGACATGAAGCTCTCTCATTGAATTTACATGAAAGCGAAGAGGGTCGGTGTTAACTTTCTCCCTGACAAGCAGAAAAAGGTTTGACAGTAGTTGGGGACATTATGCTCGGAATTCTCAGACTGGGATATGGCTGGAAGTTAATGTTACTTGCCTGCTGTGCGGAATGGGGTTTAATAAAAAAAGGACTTCGTCCATGGGTAAACGTGTTTCTGATCTATATATATTTGATGAGATCTTGGCTTTACGTCGATAATCATCAGTAAATACACATAAGCGTATGCATAACTATATATTTTTGGTGGAAACACACTTTGATGTGTCCTTTGCTTTACGTGGATAATCATCAATAAATACACATACGCGTATGAATAACTATACTTGTATTTTTGGTAGAAACACACTTTGGTGAATCCTTTGTTTTACTAGGATAATCATCAATAAATACATATACACACGCTTATGCATAATCACAAAGGTTGCATTTTTGGTGGAAGGGCACATCAGTTGATAGATTTTATAACATTATTTCTTTTGGGTTGGAATTATAACTAGAATAAAAATGATGCATTAAATATGATGTGCCTCTGCTTATAACATTGAGTTGATGAGCGTCGTACTGTCATTAAAGTTTTACGGAACTGTTCAACGGTTCATGAATGATAACATTAATAAATCATGAAACGAATTGCTTACCTAAGGAGGGTACGTAGACATTGAGGTACAGACAGTCCTCCGCTTGATGCGTCAGATAATTGGCCAGACGGCGCAAATGCAGGAGCCGGTCCCTCGGGATGGTGGCCTCCGCCTCCTCCCCCCAGAGCTCCGGAAGGTGTTGCGGACAGACGGGGCCATACTGATCCGCAATGCGTTCCCCACTCCAGGGCGTGGGCGTCTTGGTCGGGCTGAACCTCTTCTTCCCAACCGGAGGCGCCGCGTAGGGCACGCCCAGGAAGATCTCGACCGGCCGCAGGCGCTTGTTCAGAAGCGACTTGATGACACCCCTCAGCTGGCCGTACTTGGTCGTGACGACGCGAGGGCTGCGCTGCTCCCCACTAGCAGGGTGGTGCCCCGCCGTGGCCAAGAAGAGTGCTAGGACCAGGGCCACCTCGTGTAGCTTCATGGTGCCTCCCGAGGGCGCGTGCGTGTGCCAAAGGATTCCTGTGTCGCCTCGTTTTTGAAGTCCAGGGAGTCGTCTCCAGCCCAAGATCACCTCCTCCACCTGCTGCTGCCCGTTGCATGTTGCATGGGTGCATGGACGCGGGATCCTACTGGTGGGGAGGCCCTCAAGAATATGGGCTGGACCAGACCAAGAAGGGCGTGGGGAAATGGGCGTGAGTGTGAGACATTCAATCACTAGAAGACTGCAAATTCCTTCGGGACGATCACTCTGGGAACCTTGGTGTATCTTCTCTCTGTTGGGAAAGCAATAATAATTCACATTTTACCAATTATTATTATTTTTTATGGGTTCCACAATAATAGAAATGTTATAAGTTCGTGTATGATTTATAAACACTTTATAAAGTGTTTTCAAATTATATGCGAATTTTTAAAATTTTTATTATTGTGTTAAGCCCAGTTAAGTACTTAAGAATAGCATAATAATAATAATAATAATAATAATAATAATAATAATAATAATAATAATAATAATAATAATAATAATAGGAAAAACTCTTTATTACGAGAGAGTATGTATATTGTTCTAAGGAGTCTACAATAATAATAATGTTAAACGTTCGTGTATACTTAGTAAACACTATTACTGTGGACCCCTTAAAGCAAGATAATAATAATAATAATAATAATAATAATAATAATAATAATAATAATAATAATAATAATAATAATAATAATAATAAGGCAAAGATCCTCTGGGACTATGGTATCAGAACAGATAGGGTGATACTTGCAAATAGACCAGACGTGACTTTGATTGACAAAATCAAGAAGAAAGTATCACTCATTGATGTCGCAATACCATGGGACACCAGAGTTGAAGAGAAAGAGGGGGAAAAAATGGATAAGTATCAAGATCTGAAAATAAAAATTAGAAGGATATGGGATATGCCAGGGGAAATTGTACCCATAATCGTAGGAGAACTAGGCACGATCCCAAGATCCCTGAAAAGAAATCTAGAAAAACTAGAGGCTGAAGTAGCTCCAGGGCTCATGCAGAAGATTGTGATCCTAGAAACGGCACACATAGTAAGAAAAGTGATGGACTCCTAAGGAGGCAGGATGCAACCCGGAACCCCACACTATAAGTACCACCCAGTCGAATTGGAGGACTGTGATAGAGCAAAAAAAAAAAAAAAAAAAAAAAAATGAAGTAATAATAATAATAATAATCGGAAAAAACTCTTTACCACGAGAGTATATATAATGTTCTGAGGGGTCCACAATAATAAAAATGTTAAAAGTTCGTGTATAATTTATAAACACTTTATAGTCTTTACAAATTATATGCGAACTTTTAACATTTCTATTATTGTGGACCCCTCAGAACATTATATATACTCTCGTGGTAAAGATTTTTTTCCTATTATTATTATTATTATTATTATTATTATTATTATTATTATTATTATTATTATTATTATTATTATTATTATTATTATTATGCTATTCTTAAGTACTTAACTGGGCTTCACGTCTTGCTTGACATTAATGATTTGTTTATTCATCTAGAATGTTTATCCAGCAAATTAAGGTCACAAGTTCACGTCAGGTATCCCACTATTTAAGCTGAAGGTCCATGCTACTTGTTTATAGCCTGTTAGGGCATACCCTGACCTCTTAATCCCTTATGACCTTTCCAACGCTAATGGGTCACGTTAGGGCAACAACCTGTATTTGAGTTTCCAGGCTTGTCGCTAAACTCAAGTACACCTCTCCCTTTTCAGTTTTATTTATTTATTTATTTTTTTTTTTTAAGATTTAAAATGAAAATAAAAATAAAAAATATATTTTCTGGTGAGGAGATATAAAAGAGCCACATGGTAAAATAAGGAAAAATGTATATAGAAATATGTAACTACCTTATAAAATACACTGGAAATTCGAAACTAAAGATAATGACACTTTATGCATTATAAAGTTATGATTACTTAGTCTGAACATAACAGATATTTCTCTTCCTTAGTAAATGAACTGATCCGATTGAACTGACAAAATATTTAAAACAACTTACGTCACAGAAATTGAAATGGAAAATATTCCCGTCAAGTTCCTACATAAGAAGGCTCTAAAAAATATCCTACAGAAATGTGTAAGTGATATCTGACACTGTCCTTTTTTTTTTTTTTTTTTTTTAACGCAGGGTTTTTTTTTTCTTTTAAGCAGGGCTTTTTTTTTTAAATAAACCTACATACATGCTATAGCTATGAAGTTGCCATATTGTTGGAGCTCTTTTCATTTTCCCTTCGAAAATACAAAAAATTGGAAAAATGTAGCCAAATGCTTTTGATTTTATTTACAGATAAAAAAATCATTCAAATATACTCGCATTCTCCTCTTCCATTGGTTATAAAATTTACATGAAGAATTTAGGTTGTTTTTTGATGAGCGAATATCCGGCGATTAATATTGCTTTAACAGAGAACTAATTTGAATTTAAAACACGAGTGTCGTCATATTTGATTAGGTTACGGCCATTTTGAAAGAATGTTTTATTCACGTTATCGCAGTAATTAAGATCTCAAATTAATCTTTGGGAACGTCGGAAGCTTATCCGATAAATGTATCAAGCCTGTTGGAAACAAGCCGTTGATTTGCATCTAAATTATTTGTGATGGGTCTGTGATATGTTGCCGACTCGCGTATATGACATGTTTTAGTGTATTGTGAACGCACCATTACTAGATGTATGTAGATCATAAAAATCATATATTCATCGAGATCTATAGGAAAAATGAAACAAATTTAATATTAATCGTAAGATTAGTCCATATTACAGTAAAACAGGCCCTAAACCCATGTCGGCATCTTATAGCATACATGTATCATACATGATGGAAACAAGTCGCTAACTTGTATCTAACATGTATGATACATACATGTATGCCACAAGTTCATGTATCATACATGGTGAAAACAAGTTGCTGACTTGTATTCAACATGTATGATACATGTACGCCACAAATTCATGTATCATATATGATGAACACAAGTCATTGACTTGTATTCAACATGCATGATACATATATGCCATAAGTTGACGAGATGTGTTTAGGACATGGTTTACTGTAGCGTGACGTATCCTGTGATTAATCTCAAATAGGTTTTATAATTTCTAAAGATTTCTATAATAAGTGCAAAGTTTTTATATACTAGATTTATAATAGGCTATAAAAACCAAACATTTATTATAGAAGCATCAGGATAATAAAAAAGATAAAAAAATTAGTGAAGTAATATTTCATCAAACGTGTTAATATATTACTTTGTGATCTCCTTTGACCGAAAGATCACATATTGCATTATCAAATCTTTCCTCGGTTATCCCCTTGATGTCTTTTCTCCTGATCTTAATTTGCTTCATCCTAATTGACCAATCTCATTAATCTCTTTTCTAGCGAAAGCTCTTTTACGGTAAGATTTGATTATATTGGATTTCCTTGTGTACTCTCACAATCAATTTTTTTTTCTTTTTTTTATCAGTCAAAGAAATTCCGGAAGGGATTTTCATTAAACTGATGGATTTCTGACTTCATTCCTTTAATTAGAAATCCCGTGGTGGCAGGGGGACGGGGGTTAGTGCCATCGGTGCACCTCGCGGGATGCACTGTAGGCATTACTTCAATTTCCCTTTCAGAGCTGAATGACCTTATAGGTCCCAGTGCATGGCCTTTGGCCTATCCCATTCCTTTATTTAGCAATATGAAATCTTCCGAATGGTAAGGACAGACTTGAGTTGAATTATCGTTTTTGCAACGGGGGCATAAATATCTACGTTGCGAATTTATGTTGCAAATGTTGCAGAACCTGTGATTTTTCATTCTGGAAATCAGGATTTCTGGTGTAAATGACGAGCTATTTATGCACCTGCGACGTAATTATTTTTCATTCGACCTGTTGATACTTCCATCACGTATTGATTAGTCGATCAAATTGTGGTCATCAGCGCTGCTCTCATACCTTCGTGATTGTGTACGTGCAAAGTGAGTAAGAGAGAGAGAGAGAGAGAGAGAGAGAGAGAGAGAGAGAGCACTTCCTGGTCCATGTATTCCCTGTATTCAAAACCTAAGAGAGAGAGAGAGAGAGAGAGAGAGAGAGAGAGAGAGAGAGAGAGAGAGCATTTCTTGGTCCATGTGTTCCTTGTATTCAAAGCCTAAGAGAGAGAGAGAGAGAGAGAGAGAGAGAGAGAGAGAGAGAGAGAGAGAGAGAGAGAGAGCAGTTCCTGGTCCACTTGTTCCCGGTATTGAAAATCAAAGAGAGAGAGAGAGAGAGAGAGAGAGAGAGAGAGAGAGAGAGAGAGAGAGAGAGAATGGGCATTCCCTGCAAATCCTGGGTCCATGTGTTCCCTGTAATCAAACTCCAGAGGAGAAGTAGAGGAGGAGAAGAGGATAGAGGCGAAGAGAGAGAGAGAGAGACATTCGTTCTGCAGGATTCCTGGGCGTAGCCATGGTTGTCCCTGTATTCAAAATCAACAAAAACGTCCTTCGTCATCCAGTCTCTCGGAAACAAAGGATAATTTAATATCTCTTTAAAGAACCATTTTCTCTGTGACTTTATTGGTCTCGGCGATGACGAAAATTCCCCGAGAAGAAGAATTGTCTTTAAACTTCCGAAAGTTTAGGATGTTGATGTTTCCCAAATATTACATTCCAACTTTCTGGAGTAATTACTTTTCTTTACATTACATTTGCATATTTCTGGGAGACTGTCGACCCTCAAGTTTTTATAAGGACGGAATATTTTTTTTTTATTTTTTTTTTATTTTTTATTTTTACTTTCTCTCTAAACATTTATTTGCTGATTATACCAACTAAATACATTTGTTGAGTATACCAACTAAATATAATTGATATTAATCCTTTTGATGAGTGCACTCACTACTATAATAATTTATATATATACACTCATTTTTGAAGTTAAATGCATTATAGGACTTATTTGCATGCTTAGGGAAATTAATTTAATCAGTACATCTTTTAATGGTATCATATAGAATTATCTTATTTTCCCTTAGAGTAATTTATTAGCATTTCAACTCATTCCAAAATATCCGTAACAAGTCTAGTTCAAAATGCAAGTTAATTACTACACAACTTAATTAAATACTTAGGTTGAAAGGAATATTTCTTTTTTTTATATAATATTATTTGATTTGCTCTTTGAATAATTCTTCAGCATTTAAACTCATTCGAAAATATCATTATCAAGTCTACTTAAAAAGGTAAATTAATTATATAACTAATTAATTACTACATGACAAAATTAGATACTTAGGTTGAAGAGAATCTGTATTTTTTTAAATACAGAATTATTTGATTTTCTCTTAGAATAATTTATCAGCATTTCAATTCATTCCAAAATATCCTTAACAAGTTAATTACAGCCACTTACCTTGCTTCATTATTAAATTAGATACTTGGGTTCAAAAGCTCCCTTTGATGCGTATTACTTTTCATATGACATGAAAAGAAATCCGTAAAATCCCCTTGGGAGATAATTAGAGCAGCCTTGAACGAACCCAATAAAGGCGAAATTGCCATTATTTTTGTTTACGTTGGCTTCAGGAACACGGCCAATTTAATAGAAATCTTCCCATAATCAATATCTGTTGGGATCCACTTAAATCCTCGATTTTCAAGTGTGAATTTTTAATATTTTCTTTAAATGCCCTTTCGTTAAATACTTTAAATGTCATGCAAGAAATATTTCTTTCAGTCTTCTAAATAAATATTTGAAGTTTTTAATTCTTTGCTAGTTAACATAGTCTTCTGAATTCTCATGCTCAAAAAAGCTGAATGTTTATAACTCCATAATGGTCAAAGGGCCTTAATTTCATGTCAATAGAATTTCAAATTCTATTAAGTAAAATTTGAGCTGACCCCCCTCTTAAAAAAACGGGGGTTTCCCCCTCCCACCCCCAAAGCTGAATATTCATGACTCCAAAAGGGTCAAATGACTTAATTTAAAGTCAACAGAATATCAAATTTTATAAATCCTATTAAGTAGAATTTGAGCTTATCCGCCTCTCAAAAAAAAAAAAACTGAATAAGCATGACTCCAATTGGTCAAGGGCCTTAATTTCAATCCATTAGAATTCTAATTCTGTAAATCCTATTAAGTATAATTTGGGTTCCACCCACAACATCACCCAAGAGTCAAAGTACCTTAATTTCATGTCAATAGAATTTTCAATTTTATTAATCCTATTAAGCAGGGTTTGAGTCCCACTTACCAAAAATATGATAATTTAGAATTCAAATTCCAAACGGTTGAAAGGCATTAAATTTTATATAAATTCAATTTCTTTTAAAACCCCCAAAAAAGCCTAATATTTAGGACCGCATAAGATCAAAAGTCTTTCAATATCATGTAAACTGAATTTATATTAAACCTAAGTAGGATTTGAATCTCCCCCAACCCCCACACCCCCGAAAGCACAATATTTATGATTCCAGATAGTCAAAATGCAAAAACTTTCATGCAAATTAAACTTCTATCTTCTTCTTTCTCTACAAGCTAGTCCGTATTTGGGGTCGCTGTAATGGTTCTTCAACACACTCTTTCATCTCCCTCGGTCCAGTGTATCCTCCTCGCTCAATCTCAGCTCCCTCATATCTCTCATCACACAGTCAATCCATCGCAATTTTGGTCTCCTAACCTGCTCCCAACCTGGTAGTCCCCATCTCCATCACTTCCTTATTGTGGTTCTTCCTCTCGTCTCATATGTCCATACCATCTCAGTCTACTTTCCCTCGCCTTGTTTGACTAGAATTTAATTCCCCCCCCCCCCTTTTTTTTTTTTTTTTCCCCAACAGTCCCCTTTCAACACACGCCCCCACCCCCCCACCCCCCACCCCCCACCCCAAAAAAAAAAAAAAAAAAACCAAAATGCTTCATATTTAGAATTTCATAAGAGCAAAAATGCGTTAATTTTAAGGCAAATAAATAATTGAATTGATTTTAAAGAATGTTAAGAACTTAAATTAACTTAGAATCTGATAAGGAAAAAAGTCCTTTAATTTTAAGGAAATTAAATAACTGAATTGATTTTAAGAACTTCTTAAACTACCTTAGAATTTGATAAGAACAAAAATTTTTATTTTAAGGAAATTAAATAATTGAATTGATTATAAAGAATGTCCAGAAGAACATTTTAAACTGACTAAGTTTTTAATAAGAACAAAAATGCTTTAATTCTAAGGAAATTAATAATTGAATTGATTATAAAGAATATTAAGAAACATTTTAAACTTCCTTAGAATTTGATAAGAAAATTCTTTAATTCTAAGGAAATTCAATAATTGAATTGATTATAAGAAAAGTTCAGGAGAATTTCTTGAACTACCTTAGAATCTGATAGGAACAAAATTTAAGGAAATTTAATAACTGAATTGATTTTAAGAACTTCTTAAACTACCTTAGAATTTCATAAGAACAAAAATGCTTTAATTTTAAGGAAATTAGATAATAAAAATTGATTATATACAATGTTCATAATAAATTTTTAAACTACCCTTTTTGAAATTCCAACAAGAAGCAGAAGGTGCTTCCTTGGAAATCAGCAATATTACAAATTTCCAGAATTCCCACAAGGTTCAATTTCTTTTAAGGAGTTGAAATGATCCCCAACATTCTTTCTTACTCCACATTCCTTGCGCCCCCCCCCCTCCCCTAACCCCCCCTCCACCAACCCCCCTTCTTCACATTCTGCAGCAGCAGGCTATCCTAGAGACGGGCTAATGCTATTAAACTTCAATATCTGAGCGCAAACCGAGTTTGCCATTAGACTCGGCACTTACCTCGCACGACATCATTTACCTGTGATTTCATTTTTAAAGGGAAATACGTTTCCGACTAAAAAGGTTACCAAAGAAAATTTCGCGAAAGCGCATACTAGAGGATTTTCGAGCCCCTGCCAATTGCCCCTGCCCCTCCCCCCGTCTCCCCCCTCTCCCCATGGCCTGGGAAACGTCTCGATTTCTTAACTGGCACCACTGAATGGGGCGAAAGTATAAGTATTCTGTTGTAGTATATATATATATATATATATATATGTATTTATATATATATATATATATATATCTATATATATATATATATATATATATATATATATACTATATATATATATATGCATGCACATACACTCACATACAACCACATGGGAACTGTATCCTCTTTGAGCAATCTAAGATGCATTAAAGTAAGTCTAAGACAAAAAATATCACGTTTCTTATTGTTTTAAAGAAAAAAAAATGACATGAAATAACCACCTTTAACAATTTCTCATTCCATGTTTTGTTTACATTGCAAAAAAAATGTATTGTTATAAGAGGGGCAAAAAAAATTCAGAGCACTGAAAAAAAAAATTTTTTTACAGGCTTTAATTTTTCCTACCCTTCCTATAAATATAAATATCGATGCAGTTTTTTCAATGAAAAATTCCAAGGCATGAAATATTTTTAAATGGTTGTTATTTATTTATTTATTTCTCTCTTTTTTTCTTTTCAAAAAACGGGAAACGCAATATTCTTTAGCCAAGAGGATAGGATACAGTTACCATGGAAAAGCATATATATAAAACTGATTATGAATGGAAAGAATAATAATAATAATAATAATAATAATAATAATAATAATAATAATAATAATAATAATAATAATAAAATAATAGCCATGATTCCCATGGCAAAAGTACTACAGAAGATGGATGCCGGGTACCAACTCAAGAAAAGAGGCAACAGAATTAACCATCTGATGTTCATGGACGACATCAAGCTGTATGGTAAGAGCATCAAGGAAATAGATACCCTAATCCAGACTGTAAGGTTTGTATCTGGGGACGTCAGGATGGAGTTTGGAATAGAAAAATGTGCCTTAGTCAACATACAAAAGGGCAAAGTAACAAGAACTGAAGGGATAAAGCTACCAGATGGGGAGCAACATCAAATCACATAGATGAGACTGGATACAAATACCTAGGAATAATGGTTAAGGAGGGGATACAAAAAACACCAAGAGATGAAGGACACGATCAGGAAAGAATATATGCAGAACTCAAGGCGATACTCAAGTCAAAACTCAACGCCGGAAATATGATAAAGGCCATAAACACATGGGCAGTGCCAGTAATCAGATACAGCGCAGGAATAGTGGAATGGACAAAGGCAGAACTCCGCAGCATAAATCAGAAAACCAGGAAACATATGACAATACACAAAGCACTACACCCAAGAGCAAATACGGACAGACTATACATAAGACGAAAGGAAGAAGGGAGAGGACTACAAAGTATAGAAGACTGCGTCAACATCGAGAACAGAGCACTGGGGCGGAAAATCTGAAAACCAGTGAAGACGAGTGCTAAAGAGTGCATGGGAAGAAGGACTAATAAAAGTAGACGAAGACCCAGAAATATACAGACAGACGGGAATGACAGAAGAACAGAGGACTGGCACAACAAACTAATGCACGGACAATACATGAGACAGACTAAAGAACTAGCCAGCGATGACACATGGCAATGGCTACAGAGGGGAGAGCTAAAGAAGGAAACTGAAGGAATGATAACAGCGGCACAAGATCAGGCCCTAAGAACCAGATATGTTCAAAGAACGATAGACGGAAATAACATCTCTCCCATATGTAGGAAGTGCAATACGAAAAATGAAACCATAAACCACTTAGCAAGCGAATGTCCGACACTTGCACAGAACCAGAACAAAAAGAGGCATGATTCAGTGGCAAAAGCCCTACACTGGAGCCTGTGCAAGAAACATCAGCTACCTTGCAGTAATAAGTGGTACGAGCACCAATCTGAGGGAGTGATAGAAAACGATCAGGCAAAGATCCTCTGGGACTATGGTAT
>NC_087201.1:163946993-163949493 GCF_015104395.2 Macrobrachium nipponense
ATGATTGCCATCAATTATCGATCACTGTTCTGTGATACAAATTTCCCACAATAAATTTTACTACAAAGATATCCTTATCATATATCTTCAACTTCCAGTGAAGTTAATTGTTTATTTAACAATGGTATACTGTCTATTCTGTACACTGAATCTTCTAAATTTTTTGTATTTCTTCTAATCTATGGTAATGTGAATTTAATTCCAGTACTTGAATTTAAGTCGTTTTGGTCTTTATTTATTTATTTATTTATTTATTTATTTATTTATTTATTTATTTATTTATTTATTTGTTTATTTATTTATTATATATTTATCATTTTTTAAACAAAGTATTTAAAAGTCTTTAAAGTTTTTGTATTTCTTTTCACCTATGGTAAAGCGAGTCTAGTTTCAGTAATTGAACTTAAGTCATTCTGTTCTTTATTCATTTATTTATTTATTCCTTTATTTATTGATCTATATATTTTTTATCTTTTTCAAATAAAGTATTTCAAAGTCTTCTAAGTTTTTTTAAATTCTTTTTTCACCTATGGTAATGTGAGTTTAATTTCAGTGCCTGAACGTAAGCCATTTTAGTCTTTATTCATTTATTTATTAACTTATTTATTTATCTATCTATTTTTTTAAAATAAAGTATTTAAAAGCCTTTTAAGTTTTTGTATATCTTTTCACCTATGGTAATGTGAATTTTATTTCAGTACTTGATCTTAAGTCATTTTGGTCTTTATTTTTATTTATTTATTTATTTTTTTTTTATATACCTATCTTTTTTTTTAAATAAAGTATTTAAAAGGCTTAAGTTTTTGCATTTCTTTTCACCTATGGTAATGTGAGTTTAATTTCAGTACCTGAACTTAAGTCATTTTGGTCTTTATTTATCTATTCATTTTTTATTTTTTAATAAAGTATTTAATCATCTTCATTCAGCTCCTGACACTTTCTCCAAATCCCTTTTCTGATTCGTAAAATCCTTCCCAACCTTCCCGCGTTGGTTCGGTTTATATAAATCCGCGAAGTACCCTTTCGATCCTTCCGTCCCGTTTGAGCTGTCTTCCTAAGTAAATCATTAGTGTAGCCTGTGCTCCTTCAGTAATCCACTTCCTCTGTTACTTTATTATCTGTTCTTTTCCTGTCTTCCTGCAGTATTTGGTTCTTTCTGTATTTTTTTCGTTATTTTTTTTTTTTTGGCAGTAAGTCTCTCCACCCTTCCCCAGGTCTATCTACACAATTTTTCCCCTTTTCAGTTTTTCTCCAGTTTTCCCCTCCTCCAACGTTTCTAAATATCCATTACCTTTATTCCTTTAAACCTTCATCGTGATTTTACCTTCCCTTCTTTATTAAGCGTCTTGTCTACTCTTTTTGAGGTACACTGTATTTTCCTTCCCTCTTTCTATATGGTATAAGTTTTCATTCCCTTTCATCTTTATGGTTTTTCATCTCTGTATACTTCCTAAAAAATTTAATCATAATTTTTCGGTGGTTCTTCATTCCTTTACTCATCGTATACTTTCTAGTTTTTAATTTTTTTGCATGAATTGATTTCAGTTCATTTACTGTTTAGTTCCAAAGAATTTATTTATTTTAGTTTTTTATGATTGATATGACTAATTTTAACAGTATATTATTATTGTTCTCAAAATCTAGCATTATATTGCTCTGTTCCCAACTACTAATCAGATTTTAAATTACTTCTCTTCTGTATTTTATTCTTATCTGTGTTGATCAGGTCCTTGGTTTAGTTTTTTTGCCTTTCTCTCCTTTACTAACTCTGTTATCTCCTTTCTGTTCCTTTATCCTTGATTAGTGTTCTATTAAACATTTATTTTATCTGTATGTTTTCTATTCGATTTTGTTTATATTATATTATCTAATTTACCATTGTGTAATATTTTACTTCTTGTTTTATTATTCTACTGTAATTATTCACTTTGAAAGTATGTTTTTATTCAACTTTTTATATTATATTATCTAATTCCCTTTCTGTATTCTATTACTTCTTCCTGTTTAATCATTCTGCTGTAATTGTTCATTTTATAAGTATGTTTTTTTTATACAGCTTTTTATAATATTTTAACTAATTTCCTTTCTGTAATCTATTACTTCTTCCTGTTTAATCATTCTACTGTAATTATTCATTTTATAAGTATGTTTTTTTATTCAGCTTTTTATAATATTTTAACTAATTCCCTTTCTCTAATCTATTACTTCTTCATGTTTAATCAGTTTACTGTGATTATTCATTTTGTAAGTATGTTTTTTATTAAACTTTTTATATCATATTATCTAATTCCACTTTCTGTAATCGATTACTTCTTCCTTTTCTTTTATTTTCATTTTTTCGGCGTATTGTCTTTTTTATGAAGGTAACTATTATATCCTCCATCCTTCTACATAGTTATTTACCTGTCCAGGTCGTGAGTAATATTTTGAATATTACATTTTGAGAACCCTATGGAATACTGGATCTTCTTCTTTCCACCATTATCCCTACATCAGAGGC
>NC_087201.1:163954493-163956993 GCF_015104395.2 Macrobrachium nipponense
TATATATATATATAATATATATATATATATATATATATATATATATATATATATATATTATATATATATATATATATATATATATATATATATATATATATATATATATATATACAAACGTTCACTGTAAAGACTGAACCACTTATCGACGCAAGATTGTTCTCTATCCTTCAACCATTTAACTCATTTTTATCATCATTGCTATTAATAACCTTAATACCATCTTTTTATTAATTTGTCATTTATTTTACATAAGTGATTTCTTTCTGTATTTCCCATTCCCCTCCGTTCCTTCTTTCTAATGAACACCATATTCTTTGGAAGCTTGAATTTCAAGTTAATAATCCATATGAGTTGATGAATAGGTTTCATCTACTGAATAATTTGAATGATAATGATTATTTACTATTATTCAGAAGATAAACTACTATTCACAAGGAATAACCCTACAGGGGCCATTGACTTGTAATCCAAGCTTTCTGAAGCAACAGGAATATAGTTCATTTCAGACTCTTCTTTACTATTCATCTTCCGTATATATCGCTTTTAGCTTCATTAACCTTTGTAGATATTCTTCAGCCTTACAGGATTTGCCTATTCAAATTGAATCGTGTCTCTTAACCTCTCATTATTCAGTATAGTCACTTCGAAACACATATATTACGTAAATAACTCCCCATCGTTCAGTATTCTTTCAAACACTTATTTCTGAAATTTTCAAGTATCTATTTACTCTTACTGCCTTCTTCTTCTTCTTCTTCTTGCTAAAATTATCTTTAAACTTCCCCCGTCTTACAAACACTTCAAAACACTTTTACCGATCTTTGCAGCTTCCATTCTGCCACCAGAGGCCACTCCATTCACAATATTTTTTCTTATCCCACAAGTTTCACTGGAGCCCATGGTCTTTCTTTACTTTTTTTCTTCACTTTTTTTTTTACTTTTTTCATTCACGAAAATATCACACAAACCGCTTAGATGCCACAAATATCGAAGGCACATTTCACTCCCAACGAGTAGTTCGTAAATAGCAAGTGATCCTAAAGAAATGTGATATACATATATATTCGGCAAAACATCCACAAGATCCTTCTCGTTTTACCACCCTCAACAATTTCCGCCCTGGATTTCTCGAGACCAGCATGTGGTGTGCTACACACAACACGTCCCTTTTCCTCTCAAATATTCCGTGACGAATTTCATTTTATGCGATTAATCACACATGCACACATACTCTCTCCCTCGTCTAAACCTAAGCTTAAACCTTCACTACGTTATCTATCTTACTCGACCAATTAAACTCCTGCCATACTTCTTCTCTGGTATATAATAGAGTGTGATTATCTGGCATCAGTTTTAATACTCCTCAGTTTGCTATGAGTTCTATTTTGGCCATGAAGAGGTGGGATAGTTCACCTATTGCAGTTGCGGATTCTTCTGGTCTCCAAACGTTGAAGCGAGGAACGAATTTCATTCCTGATTTCCGCTGACGTCTGTTGAATTCAGGTTTATGCTCTCTTATTTTTTGTTCCTTCATACCTCTCTCTCTCTCTCTCTCTCTCTCTCTCTCTCTCTCTCTCTCTCTCTCTCTCTGTACAGGCTGATGTCCCTTTGCAACAGTGCGTAAGAGTTTAAAAGAAAGCTAGACAAAATCGTTAGAACAGTGTGAATGAACAGTAAAACCTGCTCCTAGAGATAAGTGAGCACACGTTGTCTCCTCTAAAGATGGACTAATGAGTCTTTGAGACATCCTATAATCCTTATAACTCCTTGTAACTCTTGGGTTTATAGTCTGTTCAGTCTATTTATTAGGGTTTTATCAGAAGATTAAAAAAATCTATTTTATTTTTCTATATAATTTCCTTTTATCAGAACAGAACATTATACGTTTTAGCTAAACCCTTTACTATATCCTTCATACAATACTTCTACCTCTGCATCCTAAGCCAACCTTCCATCCTCCCCAATAGTCCTATAAACATTCTCCATTTCATCCTAACCTCTTCAACTCATACATCATTCAGCTCCTGCTTCTCTCTGTCGACTCAAAGCCTTCGTTTCTATCACCATCTCTTCATTTGCATATTTAACTTGAAGATTTATCTGATTGTTGTCAGATCTCCTTGCTTTTATCTCTATGTTTTAAATTTCACCTTCTCCTCATACAGCTACTTTTAGAGTTAATCCTTTATATCTTTATTAATTATCCTCGTTTTTATCTACGTTTTAAGTTTCGCTCTCTCCTTAAACTCCTTTTAGAGTTAGTCCTTCATTTTTCATCCTTTATCTTCGCTCACTCTCTCTCTCTCTCTCTCTCTCTCTCTCTCTCTCTCTCTCTCTCTCTCTCTCTCTCTCTCTCTCTCCTTGTTTGATTACTTTTTATACTAACACTGCTTCAACTACCCCCGAAACATTTCTTGCTTTAAGCCATCAAACCTCTCATTACATCATCCAGGTAATTACATTTAAATTTCTATACTTGAATACGATTCCCTGCTGA
>NC_087201.1:163971993-164008148 GCF_015104395.2 Macrobrachium nipponense
TTACAATACCCCACAGATATATATATATATATATATATATTATATATAATATATATATATAGATATATTATATATATATAAAGGTTTTTGCCACGAAGGAAAAATTGAAAAGCGAGATAGCCAAGCACTTTCGGTCTAGTTCGACCCTTTACTCAGGCACAACTGATCTTACAGAGGAAAACATAGTCCAAGGTAGGCCTAATATCCAAACTGACACTACAAGATTAGCAATAAGGTCGATTTCACTCGTTTCTGTATGGTGAAATCGACCTTATTGCTAATCTTGTAGTGTCAGTTTGGATACTAAGCCTACCTTGACTACGTTTTTCCCCTGTAAGATCAGTTGTTCCTGAGTAACGGTCGAACTAGCCCGAAAGTGCTTAGTTATCTTCGCTTTTCAATTTTTTCCTTCGTGGCAAAAACCTTTATTTATACATAGCATCACGTTTTATATACTTCGTTATATATATATATATATATATATATATATATATATATATATATATATATATATATATATATATATATATATATATATATACATATATATACATACATATATATATATATATATATATATATATATATATATATATATATATATATATATATATATATATATATATATATATATATATATATATATATATATATATATATATATATATATATATATATATATATATATATATATATACATATTCATGGAATTCAATGGACACTTTCTCCTCCTTACCTGACCGGTCAAAACTACCTCATCCCTTCTACGTTCTTAAACCACCAAGGAAGTAGGAATTTCTACACATATTCCCTTTTCGAATTCAAGGTTTGCAGTGGCAAATACCGATTTTTGTTAGAAAATTAAACTAAGGATAATATAAAACCTCCAACGTCAAGTTAGCAGAGATTTCGGTAGCTGAGGCGGTCCTGTTGCTACCTGATATATAAACTACGATTTGGAAGGTATTTAAAATTTCGCCTTCAAGTTTGAGTTGTAAGATATGAATAATGCTGTCTATTTTATTAAGCCTTTCAGTTATCTCAGTCATTGAACTGACGAGTGAAAAATATGAATTAAAATAAAGAAATGTCGTCGACATATATCTCAATAAAACGAAAATTCTCTATACTGTTATAGATTTGTACAGGACACTCCAATCGAAAACCTCTATTCTTTTATAGATTCACACAGGACACTCCAAACTCCTAGATTATGTTATATTTTACTCACCTAATTAGCAGTCTTTAATCACTGGCACTGAGGGACGGTGATATCCAGGACAGATAAAAAAAATCACTTTCAGTTTCAATACATTTATCATTTGCAGTCTCTTCAAACGCGATCACAAATTCATACTGTTATTGATTCAGATTTCACACATTTTCAAACCCGTTTTGCTCAAACGCGCACACACGCACAACACACAAAACACTTCATCACTGGCAGGGCAACACCACCACGGCACATATATAAGTAGTCTCCTCTCGTCATCTATTTTTCCAACCTCATCACAAATGGAAACGATAGCGCACACTGACACACACGGCCCTATAAGCCGAGAGAGACGGAACCTTCTTTTGTTCGTCTGTCTGGCCCTCTCTCCTTTGGGCGAGTGTCACTCCATTGGCCCACCGACACATCCGACGGTCAACAGTTTCCGTCGGGAGTCGCGTCCAAGAAGGGAATTTATCCAAAATGGCGGAAGAAGTACGATCGGGACCTCACAAATTTCGGAAACGTTGACGCGGAGCTCCGACGAGACCTCTCCCGTCCAGAGGCTGATGGAACACTGAGAGAGAGGGTTGGCATTATCTGAGCCATCTCTTGCGCTTTCCCGAAACTCCCCCCCCCCCCCCACTCACAACTTCCCCACCCCAACCACCTCTCACCCGTACTGAGTGCCACTCTCTTCCTCTATACCCCCCCTCAACTCTCTCTCTCTCTCTCTCTCTCTCTCTCGTCTCTCTCTCTCTCTCTCTCTCTCTCTTGCAATTTACAGCATATTCCTGTTTACGCTTACTCTCCCGGGCAAATCTATCGTATGACCCTTTTTCACTCCCGTAGTTTGCAACTCATTATTTATTTATGCACTGTATTCGATATTCGATTGTATTAAAGAAGGAGTTTCGTTCGTTTACGTTTTGCATCGCTTTCTCTCTCTCTCTCGAGTGGGGTCGAAGTCGATATTTTTTTTTTTGGACAACTATTTCTTCTGATGTTTTGTGTCTATTGTGATTTTTTGTGATCCGTTCTGAAATTGTTATAATGTTAAAGGCATATATATGTGTGTGTGTATATATATATAATATATAGATATATATATATATATATAGTATATATATATATATATATATATATATATATATATTATATACATATACATATATATATATATATATATATATATATATATATATATATATATATATATATATATATATATATATATATATATATATATATATATATATATATATATATATATATATATATATATATATATATATATTATATATATATATACATACATATATATATATATTTATATATCTATATATATATATATATATATATATATATATATATATATATATATCTATCTATATATATATATTCTGTCCCGTCTAGAATGTTATTAAAGAATAATTAAATTCCTTTTCATTTAGAACATCTTGTCTCTCTCCAGCCTATTTGCTGAGGTTAATAGATTATTCACCATTTTATCACATTATTTCTATACATCCTTTTTTATACAAAGAATATATTACATATTTTTCTTGGATGTCCAACTTCAGTGGCTTGTTTTTTTTTTATTAATTTACTTCTTAGATAACTATTATCATAAAATTTACTCCGTAATTTATCCTATTTGATTTTATTTTAACTCTTGTTTTTATCCACCCGGGAAAATTAATCTTTTTATTCATTAAATTGAAAACAAAAATTCTTTTAAGTTAGATTTAAAACATTGTTATTTTTCTAGTATTTATTGTCTATTCTGCTTGTATTGTTAAAATTCTATCTGGTATATATAACTTGTTATCACTTTCTTTAAGTACGACATGAAACGATTGGTCGTTTTGTCTTGCTAGTAAAGTATAAGCAATTGTATTTTAATGTCTAACTTAATGTTGTGTCAATGCTCTTCGTGTTTATACGATTAGAGTACATTATGGTTATTCCACGACCATTTGGTTAGCAAACTCTTGTAAGGTTAGTTATATTCAAGTGGCTAATTATGAACCTTTTTCTGTTGGTTAGTATATACTTTTTATACAAGGTGTTAAAACTGTGATGGATACCGGTACAACAACAACAACAACAACAACACCAACAACAACAACAACAACAACAACAACAATAATAATAATAATAATAATAATAATAATAATAATAATAATAATAATAATAATAATAATAATAATAATAATAATAATAATAATAATAATAATAATAATAATAATAGCATTAGGCTAAATCATCTGGATGGCTACATCATCTAAGTTAATTTCATATATAGTCTTCTCAATTTTCATAATTGTCAAATAAAATTAAATGATGCAGTTACTTGGTGAAGAGGGTCTAAAAGAAAAAAAAATAATAATAATAATAATACAAAGTTGACAAATCCTTTCATTTCCCATTGACCAGACAGGAGTAATTTCATCTCGTTCCCAATATGTCTCGTCACCGAGAAAAAGGTATAACAAAACTTGGTCCGCGTCGAGAAAAACAAGATTTCGACGGTTTTTTTTTTTTTCTTTCTAACCTCGTATTTCGTTTTCTCGTGCCCAGAGCTGCAAGACTGGGATTATGCAGTTAACGCTGCATACACGAGCGTCAGATTTTTTTTTTTTTTTTTTTTTTTTTAGGAGGGAGGGAGGGAAAGGGTACGAAAGTGTTGTATACTTTCTCTTTCTGTACCAGAACTACCTTCAATGATGGGATAATGTATGTGGTTGCTTTCACTCTTTTCCCAGTACCTTGGGAATGTTGACACCTGGTGTTAATTCTGTTGTCAGCAAGTCTTTTTGGACGGATATGCCTGACACGGTTATCTTTTTGACGTTGGTTGAACCTGGTTGGAAGTAAAATTTTGCTAGTTTTCTTGCACGTAATTAGTTTTGGGTGTTGTGTCTGTGTTAGTGTTTGTGTGTGTGTGTGTGTGTATGTGTGTGTTGGGGATGTATGGGAAACGAAACAACATAACTGCACTGTATTTTTTTTAATCTCTGCATGTTTTACTCCAGCAACAGTAACTTACTCAAAGAAAGTCCTAATTGTTAAATCTAACGTTCACATACAAAACATATCTGTACTTAATTTATAATTTCACATACTTATTAAGAATTCCCCTTTTGCAATTTATACCTGTAAACATATTTCCATAAATGAAGTCTGAAACATTTATTTCATGTATTCTTTTTTTTATTTTTATACTCACGTTTTATCCATTAACTTCCTAATTCTGGAAGATTGTTTATTTTATACTCGTTCAAGTTATTTTATCTTTCGTCAGTTATACAATTTTATTTCACTTCTAAATTCTGCTAGAATACTAGAATATAATTAACTTCTATTCCTTTTCCTTATTCTGTCATTCTAATCTATTTCTTGGTTCTTCTACACATTTCTCCAAAGAAATTCCAACGTTTAGGACATGTTATTCAATACAATTATTCCCAATATTGGTAAAAAATGATTGCCAAATAAAGATTCTTTAATTTATCCTACTTTTTAAATTTTAATTTTCACAACTATCGTCCGTCCAAAATTAGAAAATTATCCATTAAGCATGCAAGTACTTTAAACATTTAGAAATTTACCTTTTGGTCATAAACTCCCAAAAACCAAGTATTTTCTCATGTACCTTCATACTATTTCACTCTCAAAATATTAAATAAATTCGCATCATTTCCACTATAGTTTTTTTTCTTTTCTAATTAGATCACAGTATTTGGGTGATAGTCTATACCAGTGGGTGCCAAATTTGACCATACCAAGGACCGCCAGATATAATGAGTCCCAACCGAGGACCCCATCTAATCAAAAGTTATCATTACCATATTGAGATACCCAGTACAACGTAGGGCATTAAATATGTAATAAAAAATCTTATCATTACCATACCAATAAAACGTAATACATTAAATATTTGCATATTCCTGCACAAAGCAACTATAAGTAAATATATAAACATTTTCAATGGATTTTTACTGCTTTAAGTTCAATACAAAGTAAAATTGGTGAAAACAGCCACAATTTCCTTTTCTGGAGTTAGGAAAAAATATTAATTTGTTCATTGTGTCGCGGACCCCCTAGGACCATCTGGACCTCCTGGGGTCAGCGGACCCCAGTTTGGGAACCACTGGTCCAGACAATTTTTATAGCCAATCATAATAGAAGATCATTGATGATAATAAGGTTATTTACAATGCCTCTCTGGCAGTCAACAGATAAGTTTTATTTACAGAAACTTGGCAAAATTGATAAGAGAGGCAGTCCACATATAGTTTTATTTACAAAATCTTGGCAAAATTAATAACAGAGGTAGTCAACATATAGTTTTATTTATAGAAGCTTGGCAAAATTAATAAGAGAGGCAGTCAACAGAGACTTTTATTGACAGAGACTTGGCAAAATTAATAAAAGATGTTGTCAAGAGATAGGTTTATTTACAAAACTTGGCAAACTTAATGAAAAAAAGGCAGTCAACAGATATTTGTATTTACAGAAACTAGGAAAACTCTATAAACTTTTGGAAAACGCAAAAAAAAGAGAGAAAAAAACGTAAAACTACAGCAACCATTATTATATTCTCAAAGTTTACTCAACATCATTAACATTCCAAAGGCTTTGTTATGCTACTCTGTTTTTTTCATAACTAAATTTTGCTCCTGTCCTCTTTTAGCATAAAGAATATACTACACTACATAAACATGAGTCATAACTCGTTTTTATTATATCTCCTTATTTGTTTCATTTATGTTTAGCCTCCTCATTGCAATTGTTAATTGCCGTTACGCTATTCAAAATATTCAGTGTCTTTTCTACATATCTCTAAATTCTTGATTAGATTAACCAAATAGTATTTGCGCTGGTTGCTTTATTTCGTCTCCATTTTTTCAATTTTCACTTAAAAAATCTCCATATCAGTTATTTCCTCTTAACTTGAAACTGCAGTTGTTTGTTAGTTAAATAAAACGTTTGCATAGTTTTATTTTGTTATGACACACTTCTTTTCCTATCTCTTAAATTTCAAAATTTAAAAAATAAAAAAAATTACACGAATGAAATAAATGTGAAAAAAAAACTGAAAAAATAAAATAAATAACAAAAACAGAATTATGTGAAGAAAATTCATTGTAAAATAAAACGTTTGATATAAAAATTAGGAAAGAATTAAGTGAATAAACCCCAAAAAATTCGCCTCCTAGATGAATGGAATAAATACGAAGAAAAATTGAAAACAATTAGAAAACGAGAAATAAGTAAAAAAAAGAATTATGAATTATTTAGTTACTTCCTCGATGAATAAAGCAAATAAAAAAAATAGGCAAAGAAAATTAATGTACAAATCACACCAAAAAAATTCTTCATCCCTTCCTAGATGAGTATGATAAACAATTTGATGAAAAATCTTAAAAAGACAACAAATTCCTCATTCCTTCCTAGATGAATGAAATAAAATCATTTAATAATTTATATATACTATATATATATATATATATATATATATATATATATATATATATATATATATATATATATATATATATATCATATATACATATATATATATATATATATATATATATATGTATATATATATATATATATATATATATATATATATATATATATATATATATATATATATATATATATAAAGTGCCAAATCACCATCACTTCATACGACTTCCCATAAACCAAGTAGGCCAACCATACTCATGAATGTTTCAGATACGGCTTACACTTCTGCGTCCAGCTTTTGTATGTTTTTTTATTAATTTATTTTTTTTTTTGGCATCTGCGTCACCATAGCTTACAGCCATTTTATGGACTTGTGGTTACGTAATATCGGCTGTATTCAAAGACACGACTTGGCGTTTGTGTAACGGTTTCTGAGGCTGGGAGGATAATGTACACTATCCTGTTGGTTCCTCTTAGATCTGCTGTGTTCGTGTTATGGCTATTGACAAGCGTTGGGTTTATAGTTAGAATAATAATGATAATATAATAATAATAATAATAATAATAATAATAATAATAATAATAATAATGATAATAATAATAATAATAAAAACTATTAATAATAATGGGGAAAAAGTTCACATTAGGGTAAGAATATATAATATATATGAAAAATTATATAATTTGTATATAATATATTATTATATATAATATATATATATATATAAATATTATACCCACTTGACCGTGGTAGTTTTATCCAGTTTTTGTGGCTTAATAATAATAATAATAATAATAATAATAATAATAATAATAATAATAATAATAATAATAATAATAATAATAATGATAATAATAATATGTTAAGCATCTTTCGGACTGGGTCAGTCTTTTGATGAATGACCACTCTCCTCGGCGTTGATTCTTTGGGAAAGGATCTTTACTACAATTTCCTCAGTTTACTCAGCTATAAATACGTACCTGTCCCCGATGGGGTAGGATCCAGCTATGGGTTAAATAGCAAAACTCAGCATTGATCGAAAGAAATCTAGGACGGCAGCCAGGTATGCAACCTAATTGAAAGGGGAAGACGGTCAGGTACTACTTGGAGGTCGTCATCCAGCAACTGACCACCACAACGGCAGTAACCAGCAACCAGGAACTGGAGCTACAGAGGGAAAACAGAGGAAGAAATGGACAAGAGAAGAAAATAAGGAAATATGGAGATGCTACATCAGAAGCAACCGGACGGAAAGAGGATACAGAAGAAGACAGGTCAACATCTGGAATGAGAGAATTAACAGCCCCCAAACAGAACTGAGGCTGGCAGACCAAATAAGGTGCACAAAGAAAAAAAAACTGCTCTCCACAACAGAAAGAAAGGAAGATCAATGTGAAAAATGAAATCATAAACCACATAGCAAGCGAATGTCCGGCACTTGCACAGAACTAGTACAAAAGGGGGGATGATTTAGTGGCAAAAGCCGTCCACTGGAGCCTGTGCTAGAAACACCAGCTACCTTGCAGTAATAAGTGGTACAAGCAACAACCTGAAGGAGTGATAGAAAATGATCAGGCAAAGATCCTCTGGGACTATGGTATCAGAACAGATAGGGTGATGCGTGCAAATAGACCAGGCGTGACGTTGATTGACAAAATTAAGAAGAAAGTATCACTCATTGATGTCGAAATACCATTGGACACCAGAGTAGATGAGAAAGAAAGAGAAGAAATTGCTAAGTATCAAGATCTGAAAATAGAAATAAGAATGATGTGGGATATGCCAGTGTAAAATTGTACCCTAATCAAAGGGACACTAGGGACGATCCCAAGATCCCTGAAAAGGAACCTAGAAAAATTATATGCTGAAGTAGTTCCAGGACTCGTGCAGAAGAATGTGTGTGCTCCTGGAAACAGAGTGATGGACTCCTAAGGAGGCAGGATGCAACCCGGAACCCAACACTATAAAACCACCCAGTCGACGAGGGACGACTGTGATTGAATAAATGAATAAATAAAAAAAAAAATGATAACAACAATAATTCCCCAGAGAGCAGAGTCATACCATTTCTCTACGATTCCCTCTTTTCACCAGAAAAAAAAAGAAAAAAAAACTCTCTTGTCAAGAAGAGAAAAACAGGTTAGCCAAAAGTACTTCAAAGACTTCGAAGAGCGAGTTAGGTTTTTCTTATTAGCCTTTGGCCTCGTATTTCGTGTCCTCGTGTCTGGGTCCCCCAATTTTCGAAATAAGGGGATGGCGGTTCGTACAAGTTTGTGTGGTTTGTGTGTGTGTGCGTCTATATATATATATATATATATATATATATATATAGATATATATATATATATATATATATATATATATATATATATATGAATAACTTGATCACGAAGTATATAAACGTGATGCTATGTATAAATAAGGTTTTTTTGCCACGAAGGAAAAAAATGAAAAAACGAGTTGGCCGAGTACTTTTCGGTCCTATTCGGACCCTTTACTGAGGCATACTGGTTTTACAAAGAACACCATAGTCAAAAGAAGGCTTAATATACAAACTGACACTACCAAATTAGCCATAAGGGCGATTTTCACTCTACAGAGAGGAGGAGGAGTCATAGGCTAGCCACACCTTGAAGGATACCCGCGGTAAACAAGTGATTCTTCCAGAAAAACAGTACATTTTGAAACAACACGGGAGCATATACAATTTAATATCATGAATTTTTACACAAACTTTCCCAACAAAAAATTATTATTAATGAAAAGACGAAAGAAAATATAAATATATATATATATCGAGCAAGAGAAAGAGGGAGAGAAACTATCGAACCAGAGAGAGAGAGAGAGAGAGAGAGAGAGAGAGACAGAGAGAGAGAGAGAGAGAGAGAGAGAGACAGAGAGAGAGAGAGAGAGAGAGAGAGAGAGAGAAAGACAGAGAGAGAGAGAGAGAGAGAGAGAGAGAGAGAATTAATAACTATATACATGTGGGACTAATTTATTAGTTGTTCATTTATTTTGAGGTCCTTCATAAACATCTTACAAATATATGGGTCCAAATGGTACATTCCCAGACTAAGATTTAGGTTGTTTTTATTAGTGATTTGTATAATTGCCGATTCCAGTAAATTTCTTGAAACATAATCATTAGATCTAGCAATTACCGAGGCATCACCCCAATTAATACAATGAGATTTTTCACTCAGATGGATAAACAGTGCATTTGAAGTCTGGGCTGTTCTAACTGAATACATATGCTGCTTAACCCGAACACATAAATTCTTACTAGTCTGACCAACGTAAAACGATGGGCAATCCTTACAAGGAATTTTGTAAATGATGTTGTTATTTGTTACGGGACTATTCTTAATTAGCATATCTTTAATGGTATTGTTATAAGAGAACACTACATTAACATTAATGATTTAAATATTGATTTTTATGGTTTCAAATCCACGAAAATAAGGTAAGCTAAGTACATTTTTAGGGATTTCTTTTTCATTAATAGCAACATTATAAAACTTTTTATGAGCTTTTTGATAACATAAATCAATTAAATAGAGGTGGGTAGCTAGAGATCGTTTCCTATCTTTTTATGTATTCTATTTCTTGGCCCAGGTATTGTGGACTCGTGATACGCAAAAGCGCGTAGGAACATAGAAGAAAAAAATTGAAATTTTAATATTAAGATGGTGGCCAGAATAAATGAACAACTAATAAATTAGTCCCACATGTATATAGTTATTAATTCTCTCTCTTCTCTCTCTCTCTCTCTCTGTCTTTCTCTCTCTCTCTCTCTCTCTCTCTCTCCTCTCTCGTCCTCTGCTCTCTCTCTTTCTCTCTCTCTCTCCTCTGTCTCTGTCTCTCTCTCTCTCTCTCTCTCTCTCTCTGGTTCGATAGTTTCTCTCCCTCTTTCTCTTGCTCGATATATATATATATTTATATTTTCTTTCGTCTTTTCATTAATAATAATTTTTTGTTGGGAAAGTTTGTGTAAAAATTCATGATATTAAATTGTATATGCTCCCGTGTTGTTTTCAAAATGTACTGTTTTCTGGAAGAATCACTTGTTTACCGCGGGTATCCTTCAAGGTGTGGCTAGCCTATGACTCCTCCTCCTCTCTGTAGAGTGAAAATCGCCCTTATGGCTAATTTGGTAGTGTCAGTTTGTATATTAAGCCTTCTTTGAGCTATGGTGTTCTTTGTAAAACCAGTATGCCTCAGTAAAGGGTCCGAATAGGACCGAAAAGTACTCGGCCAACTCGTTTTTTCATTTTTTTCCTTCGTGGCAAAAAAACCTTTATTTATATATATATATATATATATATATATATATATATATATATATATATATATATATATTAAAAAAAATCGAGAGGTCAAGAGGACATTGTAGTTAATAAAACTGACATACATATATGGTTAAAAGGTACCTGCAGATATAAATATACACGTACGTATAGCATATATATTACATATACGAATATGTTTTATTTGCATATGGACAAAATCAACAGATACGGTCTGAATTCCTACACAGTTCCAGGAGAAGTAGATTACGCGATCCCTCCTACCCGCGGTATAACCAGCCCATCTCTATATATCCTTAGACCGTACTACTGCAGTAGGATGGTCACGATCCATAAAAAAGAAACAAAACGAATTAGCCCATCTTGTTTTTTGTATTATATTCTTAGAGAGAGAGAGAGAGAGAGAGAGAGAGAGAGAGAGAGAGAGAGAGAGAGCTCTTCCAACATACGACAAAATATACCTCTTTGCATTACAGTCTGTTCCAGAGAGAGAGACAGACAGAGACAGAGAGAAATACAACTCCTCCAAAATAGGGCAACAGTACCTCTTTGAATTACTGACTGTTCCAGAGAGAGAGAGAGAGAGACAGACGACAGACAGACAGACAGACAGGGACAGAGAGACAGAGACAGAGACAGAGACAGAGACAGAGACAGAGAGAATACAACTCTTCCAAGATAGGACAAAAGTACCTTTTTGAATTACTGTCTGGTAGAGAGATAGATAGATAGATCGAGAGAGAGAGACAGACAGACAGACAAACAGAGAAAGAGAGAGAGAGATCCTCCATCATAGGAAAAGAGATATCTTTTTTAATTACACTCTGTTCAGAGAGAGAGAGAGAGAGAGAGAAAAGAGAGAGAGAGAGAGAGAGAGAGAGAGAGAGAGAGAGAGAGAGAGAGAGATACAACTCCTTCAAAATAGGAAAAAAGAACCTTTTTAAATTACTGTCTGTTAGAGAGAGAGAGAGAGAGAGAGAGAGAGAGAGAGAGAGAGATCCTCCAACATAGGAAAAGAGATACCTTTTTGAATTACGGACTGTTCCAGAGAGAGAGAGAGAGAGAGAGAGAGAGAGAGAGAGAGAGAGAGATAGGATAGCTTCAGGGGGTCCCAAGGACTGCGGCTCAACTTACAAGCTTTTTAATCCTTTTGGTAACCGGAGGGATATTGGGAAAAGGATTCAAGACGGGCAAGAAATTTTAAGAGAGAGAGAGAGAGAGAGAGAGAGAGAGAGAGAGAGAGAGAGAGAGAGAGAGAGAGAGGTGGTTCGGTACCTTTTGGACGTTGTCCTAACAAAAGTAATAAAATAAGAATTCTTACTTTTATAGCATTTTGCAGTGCTTGATTTTCTAAAATAAAAAAACAAATTAAGTTTTCTTCCTAATATTTATTTTGTTCTGTGCAAGATAAAGTAGTGGATGAAGGAGCTGCAATATCGACTGAGGAAATAAAAAAAAAAGTTTTATGCCAGATGTTTGTTTATTTTTGTCTATGCTGAGTGAAGTATTGGTTCTCTTGTGTTGCAGGAATTGCACTGCAATATTTGATTCATGAAGCGGAATAAATCATTTTTCTCTCTAACTTTTATTTTTTATATTTCTATACGGAATGAAGTACTGTATCGTTGGCTATTCTGTGTTACAGGAACTATAACGTTTAACTGATGAAATAAAATAAGATTTTTATTTTTCTTATTTGTATTTATTTTTTTCTATGCTGATTGAAGCAGTGAACCACTGGCTGTTCTGTGTTACAGGGGCTAAGATATTTGATTAATGAAACATAAAAAAACTAATTTTTCTTTTTATCATTTATTTTTTTTGGTTCTACACAGGATCATTAGTGAGTCGCTGGCTGCTCCCCAATATTTGAGTGGTGGGCAGACGTAATTTTTTTTTTACTCATTGGACCTAAGGGCATATGTTTTCGCTGTTAATTTTCTATACCTTTATCAGTGTGTAAAGTACGAGCTATTCTATGCATATTTGTATAATTCATATTATTTATTGAGGATAGTTTTCGTATAATCTACTCAGGGTCATTATTCACTGATAGGGGATATATAAATGTTGTATATTTGTGAAACAAACATTAGCATTACCATTCTTAAGGCGGTTTCTTTTCTACGTACCCACAGTCTGTGCAAAAACATAGGCAATGTAAGGAAATACAAAGAAAATCATATAATAAAACTGTTAAATCTATAGCTTCTGCTCTTCAGAAGTTTAAATAACACAAAGTATTATTCAAATAACAAAACGTGTCGCTTCTCTGTAAAAAAAAAGAAAAAAAAAAACAGTTGAAGTGGTGATACACAATATTATTCCTTAAACTCCTATCTGTAATTTTTTTTTTTAAAGTGCTGATAAAAGCGTATCATTTCTTAAACCCTAAAACCGCATAATTTCTTAAACCCTCTCTGTGAAAAATGTGTAAAAATATAATTTCTTGGACCCTATTCTTTAGAAGGTAAAAAAAATGCAAAATTAATGATAAAGCCACATAATTTCCTTAATCGCTCTCTGTAGAAATATAAGACAAAAAAGTGATGATAAAACTATAGAATTTCTTGAATCCATCTCTAAAAAAATAAAAATATAAAAAAGTGGGGATAAAATCATATCATTTTTTAAACCCCACTGTCTAAAGAATTTTTAGGAAATAGAAAAAGTTGTGCTAAAACTATATCCTTTCTTAAACCCCGCTCTCAGAAAATGAAAAATTTTAAAAAGTGGTGATAAAACCATAATATCATTTCTTAAACCCCTCTTTGTAAACAAAACAAAACAAAATTAAGAAGTGGTGATAAAGCCATATTATTTCTTAAACACCTCTCTGTGAAAAAGTAAAAAAAAAACTGATGATAAAACCACACAATTTCTTAAACCCCTCTGTGAAAAATGTGTAAAAATATAATTTCTTGGACCCAATTCTTTAGAAGATAAAAAAAATGCTAAATTAGTGATAAAGCCACATAATTTCTTAAATCCCTCTCTGTAAAAATATAAAACAAAAAAGTGGTGATAAAACTATAGAATTTCTTTAACCCATCTCTAAAAAAAAGTGGTGATAAAACCATATCATTTTTTAAACCCGACTGTCTAAAGAATTTTTAGGAAATAGAAAAAGTTGTGCTAAAACTATATCCTTTCTTAAACCCCGCTCTCAGAAAATGAAAAATTTTAAAAAGTGGTGATAAAACCATAATATCATTTCTTAAACACGTCTGTATAACATTAAAAAAAATTAAAAGTGGTGATAAGATCATGTCATTTCTTAAACCCGTCTCTCTAAAAAAAATAAACAAAATAAAATTAAAATGTGATGATAAACCTATATCATTTCTTAAACCCCACTGTCTGAAGAATTTCAAAAAATAAAAAAGTGGTGATAAAACTATATAATTTCTTAAACCCGTCTCTCTAAAAAATAAAAAAATAAATATATTACAAAAACTGGTGATAAAACCATACAATTTCTTAAACCCCACTCTCTAAAAAATTTCGAAAAGTAAAAAATAAAAAAGTTGTGATAAAACCATATCATTTTCTTAAAAACCCACCCTCTAAAGGAATTTCTTTAATAGAAAAAAGATAAAATAAAAAGTGATTATAAAACCATACATTCTTAAACCCCACTCTCTAAAAAATTTCTAAAAGTAAGAAATAAAAAAGTTGTGATAAAACCATATCATTTTCTTAAAATCCACCTTCTAAAGAATTTCTAAAAAGAAAAAAATGAATAAAAAAGTGGTTATAAAACCATATGATTTCTTAAAACCCACACTCTAAAGAATTTCTCTAAATAAAAACTCAAAAAGTGGTGATAAAACCATATTTTCATTTCTTAAACCCCACACTCTAAAAAATATAAAATATAAAATGAAAAGTGCTGATAGAACCACATAATTTCTTAAGCCCCAACGGTAACTTGACGCAATTAAAAGTGAGTGTCGAGTGAAAGAGAACCTTCTCTTCTTTGAAACAGGAGTATCTTAATTAGTCTCCTATCACGCAAGGCCTGATCTCAGATCCTGTGCGATCTCTTTTAACTCTCTGAAAGATTAAGCTTAGCTACTCAGGTGATGGAACGATTAGGCTTACTGTTTGCTAGGTGGCCACTATTAAAGTCACAGGAAAAAAAATAGTAAAAAAAGGCACAATTTTAGCTGGGAAAAAAAGTCAAATTAATTTATAGTGGGCGGTGATAAAGACATGGAAAAATTCCCAATATTTCTTGAGTGTCAATATCTTTCCTATATTTACAGTGTTTTGTACAAACCGGGTTAAAACCCTTGGTGGTTACTATTTGGGAAAGATTAATGTTGCTTTTTTTCTGACCTTTTTCTGTTGCTTTTTTACATTTAATTTTTTTTTTTTACCTGGAATCGTTTGCGTGATGGTTTGCGAACTTCTGCCTCGGATTCTTTTTATGTGTTTTATTTATTTATTTATTTGTTCTTTCATTTTAATTCATTGAAGTTTGACTTCTTTCCCTACAGAAAAAAGTTTCAGGTGATCTAAGATTAACCTTTTTGTTTTTAACCAAGTTTGGTATAGGCAATTATCAAGAAATATAAGACATAACAATCGAAAGGTTTTAACCTAAAGTATTCCAGTGTCCTTTTTTGCCTTATTTTACGTTCAAATTTGGTACAATTAATTATCCAAATGATATTTCACAAACTAGAGACATCGATTAAGTTTTATACAAATCATAAGTTTCTTTTTGTCAATTCCTACATTGAATCAGATGAATAACACGAGAAATAACAACATGCAAATTTCATACAGATCATTCTTCAATGATATTCTGCGATCTAAATTCCACTTCTCATTCACTTCATTAAATTCAATGACTAACGTCACTTAAGGAATAACTACAGCGAAATAAATTGGACGAAAAACCAAAATGATTCTCTGATGACATGACGGTTAAAGAAAGCAGCCAACTGCTACAGCGGTTAAAGCGAGCTAAGAAAAGCTAAATAAAAACTCACACAGCAGCGGTTAAAGCAAGCTCAGAAAAAGCTAAATAAAAAAGCTCACCTACAGCGGTCAAAGCAAGCTAAGAAAAGTTAATAAAAAAGCTAATCTACAGCGGTCAAAGCAAGCTAAGAAAAGCTAAATAAAAAAGCTCACCTACAGCGGTTAAACCAAGCCAAAAAAAGCTAAATCAAACTCACCTACAGCTGCCAAAGCAAGCTAAGAAAAGCTAAATAAAGGATGACCAGCAGCAGTTAAAGCAAGCTAAGAAAAGCTAAATAAATACTCACCAAGCAGCGGTTAAAGCTTTGCCTTTGGGTACACAATAGATAAGGAGGAGGAACTCCAACCCCCCCCCCCCCCCCCCCCCCCCCGCCCCCCCCCCCCCCCCGACAACCGTCCAGACGCGGGATGTAAATCTCATTAGGAGAGCATATTCATGTGGCAACAAGGGTTCAGAGTCGCGTTCGACTGGAGGAAAAGTGTGACAGGTTTGCGCTATCAGAGTCAGCGCGTACGAGATTTCTCGGCGAGGGCTGTCAAATCTCTTCTTTGTTACGGCATGATAGAACTGGGCCCAGCAGCAGCAGGAGTTCGTTCTTTTTTACGTTTTTCTTTCTTCTCAGCTCGATATGACGGGACTTCTTGAACGCTGCCCACGTGCAAATATTGATTTGCAATAAATGATAAGTTAGGCTAAGAATTAAAACTGGCTTTAAAGAGAGATATGAAAAAAATTCACATTTTGTTCATTAAGTATGCATGTAATCCGCACCCCCATACCTTTAAGAAATATAACCCATATTTCCCCTTTATTTTAACTGCTATATCCCTTATCCCTTTTTTATTTTATATTCTGTTTAAATATATATATATATATATATATATATATATATATATATATATGTACACGTATGTATATATAACTCCAATACAGATTATGGAAGAATAAAACAAAGAGAGAAAGTGAACTGGATTATATAAAGGGTTTATTTCTCCAACACTCATTCTGTGGAGTAGACAATAGATAATTTAAAGATGATTTTGATGATCTTTCTGACATTTTTGAAGGTCAATAACCAAAACCCAAAGAAATCATCACACTCTCTGACCCATCGACTCCATGCTTCGTTTTCTCATCATCATTGTCTGGGAACTGTAGTTATTTTCTACCTTTGGGATGAAGCTGATTAGTAGCCGTTAATGAAGCCTTTCTGTTCCGTGGAATACAAGTTGGAGTGGTTTCTGCTCTTCAGTTATCACTGGTGTTCAGTTAACACTCTGCGTTCCTCAGCGGGAATGCAATCTTTTCCTTGTCAGGTGAAACCTTTCGTCCATGTTTTCCAATTTACAACTCGACAGGTTTATATTCAGTTGCTTTATGTAGTCCTTGATTTCCTCTTTTTTAATGTACCTCCCTTCCAGCACGCAATCGCCGTTTCTGTCTTTATTTCATCCATTAATCTTTTGATGAAAGTCGTTGGAACTGCAATTGTGATAGGTGCTTAACACTTCTGGATTTCTGTTATTTCATTCTAGAATAGCTGACGAGTCTATGAGGACCTGGGAAGTCTACAGATACTCTAGTCGTTGTTAGTTGCAAAAATATAAACATACCACATAAACATTATCAATGACAATTTACTGAGGTTGGCTAAACAATTAAAACTTGTATATGGTAACCATACCATTTCCTAATACCTCTCATTTCTAGGGTAAATCACTAGGGAACTTCATCAATATTATGCGCTGCTGTGACCTATCCCTTTGGATTGAGCTGTCAGATTATGAGAATGGAGCTCCTGAGTTTTTTCATACTTTGGGAAAGCAATAATCCTCCAAACGGTAAATGAATGTGAATAGTGATGGCAGTAGAAGTAGACTGGTTTCATCTCTTGGGAAAAGGCCATTCAATAATATGAAAAACAAAAACCGGTTAGACTTACTCTGTACTTGCTTCTAGGACAGAAAAAACTTATTTAAGGATTCAGTAAATTTATTTTCCACTCCCTTGTGAGCCGAGGAAGAGTGTATTTGTGTATTTTTGACCCACGTTGCAACTTGGATTATGTATATATATATATATATATATATATATATATATATATATATATATATATATATACATATATATATATATATCATTTTATATTATATATATATATATATATCAACTGAATCACGAAAGTTTGGAACGTGTTAAACCCATAAATAGAGGTAAGTCAGTTTGTCTGCTAAGTAAAGGACGTTGAGTCGAAAGATCTTGCAGAAACACCGTTGTTTATCTTTCTTTATATATATATATATATATATATATATATATATTATATATATAGATATTTGTGTGTGTGTGTGCTGCAAAATAATTAAATGATACAAGCTGAAGGACTCTACCCCACTCCAACTACCCTCTCTCTCTCTCTCTCTCTCTCTCTCTCTCTCTCTCTCTCTCTCTCTCTTTCCAGCAGCTCAGCAGCGAACCCCCTCAGGAAGTGACACGAAACGGAGATAACTTTATGTCGACGCTAGATGAGAAGTTTCTCCTCCTTCCTCCCATCCTCATTACCCTAACGGAAACTTTTATTAGCTCTGGGGAAGATTGGGAGCCATGAAACTTTCCGGATTAGCATTACTAATTCCGCGAAGCTGTCTTGTTCTGGCCGGGGGCAATTCAATGTCCGTAAACATATATATGCATGAAAAAGAAATATGCAGCAGGTATATAATGTTTGGATATAACCGGCAGGTCAGTTTAGGATGATGAGGATGGGGGACGTGGTATCTCTAAACTGTTAATTACGTCTACGTGCTTTATAAAATCACAGTAGATGCCTCGACCATGTTTGAATGAAGGTGAAAGTGCTTTGTATTGACTTTCTCCTTATCATTTTCCTGTGGTATTGACTTAGATGTATCCATGTGAAAGAGTCTGAAAGTATAAGTTTGTTTATCACCAAACGGTCAATATATTTGCATGTGTCTGGTTATAATCACCAGATCATTTTTTTCCGTCTGCATATCTTACTATACTATAATGGGCGTTATGTCTGTTCGTCCGTCTGTCATTCAATCACGGCCAAACGGCTGGTCCGATGGGCATGAAACTTGGCAGGGTTATAGTGGGGACCCTCAAGATGGTTTATAATGGGGTTTCATCCTACCCCCACCCCACCTCCGAAGGGGGTGGAGGTGAGAAGGGATTCCCTGGAACGGAGCTGGTTCTGCCCGTGAAACGGGGCTGGTTATGCCCGTAGACTTAGTTATTATACCAATTTATTATGCATAATTGTTAAAAAAAACACTAGCGAGTCACTTATATGAAGCAGCAGATGAATATGCTTTTAGTAAGGATTGGTCAATTGCAAGCGATGAGAATGGGGAAAGGTTATCATCATCAGACGTGTGGTATTTATCATCACTTTACTAACAAAGTGAATGAGGCTGCTGATACTTGGTTAATCAAAATGCTGACTTGTTGGAAAGTAGGATTCAGACTGCTTTTAGTCGGGTAGAATACAATTCTCTGATATGAGAGCTCTCCTTCTTAAGAAATGAATAAATAAAATAAAAATTTCACATTAGTACTCATCTGCTTTGAGTCACTCTTAATTCAGATAACCTTTTACTTGTTCTTGGTCTTCCTATGCTATGTCTTGTGCTTCTCATTATTCTTATATCTATACCTTTTCAAACTAACCTTGTATTTTTGCATCTGAACCGACTGCTTCAGTAATTCTACCGTAACAAAGAGTCTCTCCCTGTATCAATAATTACAGTACATTTTGTAACTTGTTCCCATTGCTGTAACTTTAATCTCCAGATATTTGTGGTATTCAAAAAGCAGCTACTGTAACAAAAAACAATATTTTAACTAGATAGAAGCAGATGTCAAGCATTCACCAATTATTTTCAAGCAGAAATGCTCCAGATACTTGATTGAAGTCAAAATAATTACATCAATCGAAATTCGCTTAACCATTCTTTAAGGTACTAATAACTGATTTTGTTATCAATTGTATTTTAGTTTATTAAAAATTCATAAATTGTATATGAACTTTAAAAGCTTCAGGGAACTCAAAAGGAACATACTTCATATCTTAATTTGCTGATTCCTCTCTGTTCTCACTGATTATAATTATGGTGCTTTCATTTATATATATATATATATATATATTATATATATTATATATATATATATATATATATATATATATATATATATATATATATATATATATATATATATATATATATATATATATATATATATATATATATATATATATATATATATATATGTGTGTGTGTGTAACTTCGATAGTTATGTTTTCCATCCACTTATATTTTAGCTGACACAAGCTTGTGCTTCATAAATTATATATTCTTTTTAATGAGTTTTTTTTTTTTTAGATAGAATTACATGTAATAACATTTCCCTTGAATCAATGTTTCACTTTTATTCCATTCTTTTTATAACATGAAACTCTTTTTTTCTAACATTTTAAAGTTTCACTTTGATTTTTGCTCTCCTTTTACAGTCCTCTCTCTCTCTCTCTCTCTCTCTCTCTCTCTCTCTCTCTCTCTCTCTCTTCTCTCTAACCTTCTTCCTTCTCTCGCACCTCTCCCACTTTCCCAATTTTCACATTATTCATAATATCACCCCCCTAACCCACCCCCCCAACCTCTGCCTCCCCCTTCGTCCTCTCGTGCTCCACCTCCATTCGAGTATAAGTTTGACTCAACTGTTTTTTTACAACCTCATATTTTCTTTTCCGACCGGGCCATTCTCTTCCCCGCTGTCTTTACGAATGGTTTACGTGGATTACAAAATAAGAAGAAGAAGGAAAAGAAGAAGAAAAAAAGAAGAAGGCATTCCTGTCAAGCGAAATTTCCTTATCTGGCCACTTTTCTTGAAGTTGAGCATTTTGCCTTATTTCGTGTTCCTGTCATTTTACTTTTTTTTTTTTTTTTTTTTTTGCTTCTGAACTTCTACTATTTTATCTCCAGTACTTTTTTTATTGACATTTTTTTTGAAGCGTTGAATACTTATTAAATTGGATTATAATAATATTTTAGGCAAAACGTACTACAGCCCTGTTGGGAATGATGCTGTTTTATTCGTTCCTAGCTATATTCACTTTTAAAATCATGAGTTTTTTTTTTTATTTCTTATCGTTGTGTTTATTGTTTCTAATTTGATATTACCCTCGTGTGAAATAATTTCAATTCGTTATAAACATTTTAAAATTTTTAGTTTATTGTAATCTTGTGGGAAATTGTCATTTTATTTACTTTTTGGCTATAATAATTTTAAAACTATGAGTTTTTCGTAATATTTCTTCTTCTTCTTCTTCTTCTTCTTCTTTTTATTATTATTATTATTATTATTATTATTATTATTATTATTATTATTATTATTATTATTATACTATTTTTTTGTTTGCTCTATCACAGTCCTCCAATTCGACTGGGTGGTATTTATAGTGTGGGGTTCCGGGTTACATCCTGCCTCCTTAGGAGTCCATCACTTTTATTACTATGTGCGCCGTTTCTAGGATTACACTCTTCTGCATGAGTCCTGCAGCTACTTCAGCCTCTAGTTTTTCTAGATTCCTTTTCAGGGATCTTGGGATCGCGCCTAGTGTTCCTATGATTATGGGTACAATTTCCACTGGCATATACCATATTCTTCTTATTTCTATTTTCAGGTCTTGATACTTATCCATTTTTACCTTCTCTTTCTCTTCAACTCTGGTGTCCCATGGTATTGCGACATCAATGAGTGCTACTTTCTTCTTTACTTTGTCAATCAACGTCACGTCTGGTCTATTTACACGTATCACCCTATCTGTTCTGATACCATAGTCCTAGAGGATCTTTGCCTGATCGTTTTCTATCACTCCTTCAGGTTGGTGCTCGTACCACATATTACTGCAAGGTAGCTGATGTTTCTTGCAAAGGCTCTAGTGGAGGGCTTTTGCTACTGAATCAGTCCTCTTTTTGTACTGGTTCTGTGCAAGTGCCGGACATTCGCTTGCTATGTGGTTTATGGTTTCATTTTTCGTATTGCACTTCCTACATATGGGAGAGATGTTATTGTCCGTGCATTTGTTTGTTGTGTCAGTCCTCTGTTCTGTTTGTCATTCTCCTGTCTCTGTACATTTCTGGGTCTTCGTCTACTTTTATTAGTCTTTCTTCCCATGCACTCTTTAGCCACTCGTCTTCACTGGTTTTCAGATATTGCCCCAGTGCTCTGTTCTCGATGTTGACGCAGTCCTCTACACTTAGTAGTCCTCTCCCTCCTTCCTTTCGTGTTATGTATAGTGTGTCCGTATTTACTCTTGGGTGTAGTGCTTTGTGTATAGTCATGTGTTTCCTGGTTTTCTGATCTATGCTGCGAAGTTCTGCCTTCGTCCATTCCACTATTCCTGCTCTGTATCTGATTACTGGCACTGCCCATGTGTTTATGTCTTTTATCATATTTCCATCGTTGCATTTTTAATTTAGTATCGCCTTGAGCCTCTGCATATATTCTTTCCTGATCGTGTCCTTCATCTCTTCGTGTTTTATATTCCCGTCTCATCTATGTGTTTGATGTTGCTCCCATCTGGTAGCTTTATCCCTTCAGTCCTTGTTACTTTGCCCTTTGTATGTTGACTAAGGCACATTTTTCTATTCCAAACTCCATCCTGATGTCCCCAGATACAATCCTTACAGTCTGGATTAGGGTATCTATTTCCTTGATGCTCTTACCATACAGCTTCATGTCGTCCATGAACATCAGATGGTTGATTCTGTTGCCTCTTTTCTTGAGTTGGTACCCGGCATCCATCTTCTGTAGTACTTTTGTCACAGGAATTATGGCCCTTAGCTTGTAAGTATTGTATTTCAGATGCGCATTGTATTTTTGAGGAAGCTGATGGTGTTTTCCTCTGCCCCATATATTTTCAGGCATTCTATTTGCCATGTGTGTGTTATCATGTCGAAGGCTTTCTTATAGTCTATCCATGCCATGCCTAATTATTATTATTATTATTATTATTATTTTTTTTTTTTTTTTTTTTTTTTTTTTTTTTTTTTTTTTTTTTTTTTTTTTTTTTTTTTTTTTTTTTTTTTTTTTTGCTCTATCACAGTCCTCCAATTCGACTGGGTGGTATTTATAGTGTGGGGTTCCGGGTTGCATCCTGCCTCCTTAGGAGTCCATCACTCTTCTTACTATGTGTGCCGTTTCTAGGATCACACTCTTCTGCATGAGTCCTGGAGCTACTTCAGCCTCTAGTTTTTCTAGATTCCTTTTCAGGGATCTTGGGATCGTGCCTAGTGCTCCTATGATTATGGGTACGATTTCCACTGGCATATCCCATATCCTTCTTATTTCTATTTTCAGATCTTGATACTTATCCATTTTTTCCCTCTCTTTCTCTTCAACTCTGGTGTCCCATGGTATTGCGACATCAATGAGTGATACTTTCTTCTTGACTTTGTCAATCAACGTCACGTCTGGTCTGTTTGCACGTATCACCCTATCCGTTCTGATATTATTATTATTATTATTATTATTATTATTATTATTATTATTATTATTATTATTATTAGCTTAGAATTGATCATGTGTGAGATAATTTTAGTTCGCTATAAGCATTTAATCTGTTTTGATTTATTGTTAAACGTTTATCAATAACGTATGTTATTCAATTTGGCTTATAGCTATTGTATTTATTTTCATTTACATTCATTAATGTATCATGAATTTTTCGTGATATACCTAGCTAACGTTATTGTATTCTTTTATTTTTTAATAAGCTCAGAATAATTCCAGTTTCGAACGATGCCAGCTCTTTTCGCTTAAAAACAAATTCCAATTATGACATTTCTAACCTTTGGGAAAGCCCTTAATTATAAGTGATATTCCAGGAAGGTGACGGCCAAAGTCCGTCATTTCTCCTAGTTTTGTTAATTGAGCTGGAACCCATGGGAGGCGCGGGGAGGGGGGCTGGGGGGCGGGATCTCTCTTTTATGACCGGCCAATTCCCATCATCTATACGATTAGAATAAATCCCCAGGTTGGAAGCGCTCTTAAAATAATCAAGGATTCCACTGACTTTCTATTTTTTCCCAAGCGTCATTGGGGACGTTTGTATTTAATACGACACACGGACTCCCTTTACGTTTTCCCAGATCGGACCTTTGTAAAACTGGAAAAAAAACTATCGATTTCTGTTAGCTCTGATTAAACGGTCAGATAAGTATGATTTTTTTTTTTTTAATTCCAGAATTTGAAAGCGATTAGGTTGTCCCGTGAGTAAGATTAATAAATATTTCGCAGCATTGACAGAGGCATTTTGATAAAGATGTTTTAGGCCGCAAATAAATAGGGAATCTTTCTGGTAAGAGATAAGTATTATGGCGTTTCCTTAGCATAATTCTCTCTCATTATGATAAACTGCTTACCATTAAGATGAAAATTATATAAATACGAAGTCATCGAGCATAATCATTCTTAGGCAAAGGACTTTGTCGTAATTCCATTAAACAGAAATTCGAGTATTAGTAAGATCGACTGCGAAAATACAAAGATAATCAAAGCTATGATACTGTCTTCCTTATGTGTGTATGTGTGTGTATGTATGAATGTTTATAAAAGCGGTTAGATTTCTGCCTATGATTTTCCTGTGGTATTCGCTTGTTTAATGAAGTCACGAGCATCTACTGTGATTCTTTAAGCATTTATATATATATATATATATATATATATATATATATATATATATATATATATATATATATATATATATATATATATATATATATATATATATATATATTATATATGAATAACTTGATCACGAAGTATATAAAACGTGATGCTATGTATAAATAGTTTTTTTTTTTTGCCACGAAGGAAAAAATGAAAAAGTACTCGGCTATCTCGCTTTTTTCATTTTCCTTCGTGGCAAAAAAAAAAAAATTTATATATATATATATATATATATATATATATATATATATATTATATATATATATATATATATATATATATATATATATATATATCTATATATATATAATATATATATGTATATTTGAGTTTTGTGTGTGTGCTTGTCTGTGTGTGTGTGTGCAAGCAAATCATGTATACACCTATGATTTTAACGAGGAAATCGCTTCGCATATGGCTTTTAAAATATGAACCACGTATTTGAGCCTTAAATTAGTGTATGAATAACGGAGCATTTTCATTTCCGGCACATTAGTAATACTGAATAAACATCGTCCTGGAGCCAAATAAGTTATTGACAAGAGGACATGGCTGTAAGTAAAATGACGCAAACATTAAAGAGGAAAACGTCAATATCTGTTAGGGGGGAAAATGAAAGCTGAATTTAGTTAGAAAAAAAAAAAAGAAACGAATGGAGAAAACGCTTTTATGTGGCCAGCTGACGCTCCATTAGGTAAATACAGGTAAGCCTGAGTCAAAAAGCGATGTATCTCATTCCAGGCCACTGGAAATACTCTTACCCAAACGGAGATGTACGAGCAGACGCATTGCGCGTGCGCGCTCACACACACACACACACACAAACACGCACGCAATATTCAAGGGGTTTCAAGATATATAGCCGATGGAAATGTTGTATTAGTTCATGAGCCAATTACTTTAGTATGAGTTTAACCCGACCGTGGGTTTACTCATAACTGAGTCATGAAAGTATGAAAAATTTGGCAGTAACTGTTGCATTCGTCTTCTCTTGCCCTCCCACCAAACACCTTCCCCCTCTCCCCACTCCCAAAGCCATAAACAGGAGACTGAACGGCAACAGCAGCTATTGCCACAGTGATACTTTTTAAAGTTCGGTCGTATGTAAACTTCTGGACAGTCTCGCATCGACACGTTAGCCATCTGAAATGTCAACATAAAAGTCTCATTATTATTATTGTTATTATTATTATCATTATTCAGAAGGTGAACCCTATTCATACGGTAGAAGCCCACAGGGGTCACTGACTGAAATCCAAGCTTCCAAATGAACGTGGTGCTCATTAAAAGTGCGTCGACCCCCTTACTCATAAATGGAGAGAGACGTTCAGCCTTATTTTGAAGACGCACACTCGTCTAATGGGTATTGAGGCCCTATCTTCCTATCTTGATTCCCATTTACCTATATCTCTTCCTTTCTTTTTTGTCTTTATTCTCTGTCATGCGTTCTATCTTTCCATGTCCACGAGAGGGGTTGGTGGGCGGGGCGGGCGAGGGAGGGGGGGCCTCCAAATGGGAAACTCAGAGCCAGTAGAGAGGGTAAGGAAAGGATAATAAAACCATAAGACCGATACACCTGACATCCAGCAGAGGTCAGCAGAAAGCTGGAATGACATCTTTCTGCTGACTCTTTTCATTTGATTTATTCAGTCATCTGATTTATTCAGTCCCTTCTCTCTCTCTCTCTCTCTCTCTCTTCGCCTTCCTTTTATCGTGTCTAAATTATGTAATCTCGTCAGTTTTCTACTTGACTGATTAAAATCTCTGGTTACCATTTCCCTTTAATACCATTCTACCATTTTTATAATTTTTCTTCCACAATTCTGTCTTTATCAGTTTCTTAATTGGTGACGCATAAATCTCTCTCTCTCTCTCTCTCTCTCTCTCTCTCTCTCTCTCTCTCTCTCTCTCTCTCTTTTTTTATTTTCTTATTTTCTCTTTTTTTTTTTTATTATTACCAATATTAAATGAAGGAGAAAACACGCAAACCATCATAGTGATGAATGCGCAGGGTTTAGTTACGAGTAACTCAAAAAGAAAAATAGAGTACTTAGAAGAACTAACCCAAATTGAAAAGAAAATAGATATAATGAATATAAGTGAAACCTGGTATTCCCAAGAGACTGGGAATGATGATCAAATTAAAGGGTTCCAAACTTATAGATCAGATAGAAAAAATAGGAATCAAGGGGGAACCGCAATATATGAGAAAGACAAAAAACAAGGAAAAATATATGAGAAATATAGTAACTCAGAATGTGAACTAATAGCGGTAGAATTTGAATCTGAAAAATTAATGAACATAGTAATATATAGACCTCCTAATACTAAAGAGTTTGACTTAATAATAGAAAAATTGGATGATATATGTAGAAATCACAAGGACTGCACTATTCTCCTATCTGGAGACCAACTTTCCTTTCGTAGACTGGAAAGAACGAATAGGAGATTGTGGATGTACTTATACATATAAAAAAGAGAGTAATAGTAGTGCAGGAGATAAGAGGCAATTAGAAAAGCTATTAGATATGCTACTAGAATACAACATTCAACAAATAAATCACCTGCCAACAAGAAAGGAAAATACTTTAGACCTAGTATTTGTGAACGAGATGAATTATGTTAAAGAAATAATAGTTTATAATGCGAGTATTTCACACCATAATGTCATAGAATTAACAGTCCATTCCAAAGCAAGTGAAAACAGAGATAAGCAAGAAATGAAAAAGTGGGAAGGATATGGAAAATACAACTTCTACAGTAAAAATATAAAATGGTCAGAAATAAATGAAGAATTAAACAAAGATTGGGATAACATTTTCGTAAGTGACGACATAAAGGTAATTACGGAGATATTATATAAAATATTAGAGAAAATAGTGGATAGATATATACCGAAGAAGAAAAGTAAACATCAGTCATGCATACCAAGAGACAGAAGGATCTTGTTCCAGAAAATCAGAAAGTGGAAAAAAGGTCTTGCAAAAGAAAAAAATGCATGGAAAGTTATAGAACTAAAAAGTAAGATAGAAAATGCAGAACAAAAGATTATACAATCAAAAGAATATGAAAAACGGGACTTGGAAGAAAAAACCCTATTAAATATCAAGCAAAATCCCAAACTATTATACTCATATGCGAAGAAGATGAATAAAAGAAGAATAGAAATAGGCCCTCTAAGAATTGAAGGGAGATTAACGAATGAAAAAAAGGAAATTTGCAACATATTGGCAGAACGATATAAGAGAGAATTCACCCCTAGAATAAATAATGAAGATAATGATATAGAAGTAAGGGATGAAAATAGTGAATATTTAGCTGACATAGATATTAATGAAGCTGATATTGTGCAGGCTATTAATGAAATTAAAAATGGAGCTGCTGCAGGGCCGGATGGAGTGCCTGCTATTTTGTTAAAGAAAGTAGTTCATTCTATCGCAAAGCCACTTGCAATATTATTAAGACAAAGTGTAGATACAGGCAAAATTTATGATGAGCACAAATTAGCATATATTACCCCTACTTTCAAAAGTGGATCAAGACTAGAGGCAAGTAATTATAGGCCTGTGAGTCTAACATCACATATTATGAAAGTGTACGAAAGGGTAATGAAGAAAAATATTATGAAACATTTAATAAAAAATAATTTGTTTAATAAAGGACAACATGGTTTCGTACCCGGAAAAGTACACAAACCCAACTGTTAGTCCACCGTGAGAACATATTCAAAAATATGAAAAGCGGAAATGAAACAGATGTGGTTTATTTAGACTTTGCAAAAGCTTTTGACAAAGTAGACCATGATATATTAGCGAAGAAAATTAGAAAACACAATATCGTGGATAAAGTAGGAAGATGGTTAAAAGAATTTTTACACAACAGAAAACAGATAGTTATTGCAAACGACGAGAAATCGGATGAAGCAAAGGTAATATCCGGTGTGCCGCAAGGTACGGTGTTAGCTGCAATACTGTTTGTTATTATGATTGAAGACATAGACAGTAATGTTAAGGATTCGGTAGTGAGTAGTTTCGCAGATGACACAAGAATAAGTAGAGAAATTACTTGTGATGAAGATAGGAACGCTCTACAAAGAGACCTTAACAAAGTATATGATTGGGCAGAGGTAATAGGATGGTATTTAACTCTGATAAATTTGAATCAATAAATTATGGAGACAGAGAAAGAAAGCTATATGCATATAGGGGACCTAATAATGAGACAATCACAAATAAGGAAGCAGTTAAAGACCTTGCTGTGATGATGAATAAGAACATGTTATGCAATGATCAAATAGCAATTCTGTTGGCAAAATGTAAAGCAAAAAAGGGAATGTTGTTACGGCACTTCAAAACAAGAAAGCTGAACACATGATTATGCTTTATAAACATTTGTTCGTAGTCCACTTGAATATTGTAATATGATATGGTACCCACACTATCAAAAGGATATTGCACAAATAGAGAGTGTACAAAGGTCCTTTACAGCTAGAATAGAAGAAGTTAAAGACCTTGACTACTGGGAAAGACTACAATCCTTAAAATTATATAGTCTAGAAAGGAGAAGAGAACGCTACATGATAATTCAGGCATGGAAACAGATAGAAGGAATAGCAGAAAATATCATGGAACTAAAAATATCAGAGAGAGCAAGCAGAGGTAGATTAATAATGCCCAAAACTATAACAGGAAAAATAAGGAAAGCACACAGGACATTAATCCACTACGGCACCGCAGCATCGATAAAGCAGCGTCTATTCAATGCGTTGCCAGCTCATCTGAGGAATATATCAGGAGTGAGCGTAGATGTGTTTAAGAATAAGCTCGACAAATATCTAAACTGCATCCCAGACCATCCAAGATTGGAAGATGCAAAATATACCGGAAGATGTACTAGCAACTCTCTGGTAGACATTAGAGGTGCCTCACACTGAGGGACCTGGGCAACCCGAACAAGATGTAAGGTCTGTAAGGTAAGGTCTCTCTCTCTCTCTCTCTCTCTCTCTCTCTCTCTCTATATATATATATATATATATATATATATATATATATATATATATATATATATATATATATATATATATATACTACTTATTTGTGTGTGTGTTCGTGTGTGTATGTATGTATGTATGTATTCATCCACAAGTCTATAATCCTAAAGAGAGCTGAAAGCTCAACAGGATTTGAACTTTCAGTATGAGTGCATGTGTGTGTGTGTGCGTGTGCGTGTGTACGTGTGTGCATGTAAACGCGATCGAGGCCACCCAACTGGAATGAGATACGCAGGTTTTAGAATCCGACTTACCTGGATTCACCTAATGGCCTTATAAAAGAAGGAAAGAAAAAAAAAAAGTGCGGGGGTAGGGGGAGGGTCCCTCTTCGGTAAACCTGTATTCCTCTAACTTTTGAGAAAAAAAAGTCTGGTCAGTTCATTTTGGCGTAGGGCATCACATCCAATAACCTTCCTCCTGTAGCTAAAAAAATGAAAGAAAAAAAAGGTTCAATAAATATTATGTGTTCTCTAATGTCCATAAATAAGTCAGTGCACTTGACTGTATTCATATTTCAAGTATACCTTAGTTTATATCTATATATTTAATCATTTTAGATTAATATAAAAATCTTGAATTATATGCCTCTCACTTATAATAACCATAGGAGACCTGGAAGTCCAGATCTGTGGTAATCTTTTGAATGTAGCTGATTCTTGGACTATAGGTCTCTTTTCTTTATTTATTTATTTTATTTTTTACTTAGGTTTTAATCCCGTCACTGCAAAAAAAAAAAAAGCATTGTTCATCATTCTGTCTACATATGGATTTATTCCCATTTTTCATGAAATGATTACTAATTTTTCTCCAATTACCTTCTATCATCTTCGTAATAAGAGTTTTTTTCTGAAAGTAGCCTCTTTCTTTTCATGATAATGACTATAATTTATACCTATAATATATTCGTCAAATAATATATATTTTACATTTTTCTGTACCATTTAATTCCCCTCTGTACTTTCCAGTCTCAAAATGCTATCAATTCACTTCACATCTCCAATGTAGGGAAAATATCTGACCAGTGAACCGTATGTAATCATATCAATACTACCTTACTTCTATGAATTTCAGTACTATTTACCTTTACCTCTTTCCCTGTACAATCTTTGGCACTTTATAAACGGAATTATTTAAAGCTTATCCTCTGAGATTCAAATAAAACAAGATAACAGCTTAAAAGAATTAGCTATAAAGGAACACATATACTTTTACATATATATATATATATATATATATATATATATATATATATATATATATATATATAATATATATGTGTGTGTGTGGTGGTGTGTGTGTGTGTGTATCTATATCTATTATATATATATATAGATATATATAATATTACTATATATCTATATATATATAGATTATATATATATATATATATAGATACACACACACACCACACAACACACACACACACCATACATATATATATAATATATATTAATAATTATATTATTATATAATATAGTCTATATTACTATATATATATGTGTGTGTGTGTGTGTGTGTGTGATGCTATATATATATATATATATATATCTATATATATATATATATATATATATATATATATATATACATTTATGTTAGGGCATTTTTCCTTTTACATTCGAATATTTGCTCTCATGGTATAATAAATTTGAATGCATTAAATACATTAACATGAGAGAGAGAGAGAGAGAGAGAGAGAGAGAGAGAGAGAGAGAGAGAGAGAGAGAGAGAGGCATTTGTGACGGATTATTTTAATCAAAACGGTCTAAGGATTTCCTCGTTGAAACTCTCTTGTCCTAATTAGCAAATGATGGCATGAATTTGTCGTCACTTTTTGCTCTTTTCTTGTGTCCTACAGCAGTCGAATATCAGCCAGGGACAACTATTCTAGTAGACGAAAAGCGATAAATAAATACATATTTTTTTCTGAATCTTTGTGGTGACTAAGATTTCATTTCTGGTAGGTTACAGCCTTCGTCGACTAGGTGACTATAGTAGATTCACATCAACCGTGCATTTGATGTCTAAGCCAGTCCCACACGACGCTCCTGATTAGCTGTTGATAAGCCAATTACAGGGCAGGAAACTCTCAGTCTCTCTCGAGAGTTCACATGGATATGATCTATGTTCCACCTCTCCTGAGGGATACATCTTTCAGGAGAGGTTAAACATACATCCTACCTGCGTGAGCTCTCTCGAGAGACTGAGAGTTTCCAGCCCTGTGACTGGCTTATCAACAGCCAGTCAAGAACGTCGTAAGGGACTGGCCTAGACATCAAATGCAGGGTTGATGTAAATCTACTATAGCAGGTTTTCCTAATATCTGCTTCCTAGGAAGAGTCAATTGAAAATCGTCTAATTCAATTAAATTTGTTTAATATTTGATATTGTGAATTATTCCCTTATATAAATTACTATTAATTATCGCTATGAAGTTCACTATAACTCATTATTTGAAACGTTTCATATTTTCGAATTCATTCACCGATTCTATTTTTTTAGACTAAGAGACTTATAGTCTTTTCCTAATATCTACCTCACAAGAAGAGTAAATTAAAAATCGTCTAATTCAATCAAATTTGTTTAATATCTGATCTTGTGAATCATGTTCCTATATACTTTACTATATAATTATCGCTGAGAGAATTAGGGTTGATGCACGAACAAATAAAACGGAAAGGATAAAAAAAAGGAAAAAAAGCAATTCGTAAAAAAACCAATTCGTAAAAAAAAAAAAAAAAAAAAAAGGCAAGTCAGAACAGAAGCCAATAGGCGCCGTGCCCGCACGAAATACCAAATGTAAAACTAAAGCGGAAAAACAAAAGCAACTCGACTGACCATTCATGACGTCACAGTGAAGGCGAGTGAAGGAGGGCTTTTCATTTGTTATGAGGAGCGTGTCCATTGTGGCGGGGACCATGTCACTCCAAAGAGTGGATAACAAGGCAAATGATTTCGTGATGAAAGTGTGGCTCTATTTGAGGGAATAGTGGGCTATTGTGCGAAGTATATTTTACCTGGGTGTTTGGGAGAAGGCTCGCGGACTTGGCCCAGTAGACTTTTTACTTATGCTTCTATTTCGACGTCATTTCATCTTTACTGCTGTAATAACTTTTTTTATATCAGAGATACTGTGTCAGAATCTACCCGGGTTTTCATGGTAATTTTTTGTTGTTTATACATAAGTCACTTTAAATTATGTATATCAGAGACTCTGTATTAATATTAAATTACAAAAATATAATATCCGGAAATAGCTTGTAAATAGGGTTGGTAGGCTATTTCCAAATATTTTTTTCGTAATTATGTAAGTCAGAGACATTGTGTTAATACTAAATTACAAAAAATATCTGAAAATACACGGCAAATCGGGTTTGTAGGGTATTTCCAGATAATGCTTTGTTGTTTATACATAGGTATCTTTAAATTATGTATATCAGAGATGCTGTATCAATATTAAATACAAAAATAAAATATCTGGAAATACCCTGCAAATCAGGTTTGTAGGATATTTCCAGATAATTTGTTGTTGTTTATACATAAGTCTCTTTAAAATATGTATATCAGAGACGTTGTATAATATTAAATTACATAAAATAAAATATCTGGAAATACCCTGCAAATCAGGTTTGTAGGATATTTCTAGATATTTTGTTGTTGTTTATACATAAGTCTCTTTATGCCATTTGTTATTTGTGCTTATACAAGACAGTTAAAGAGTTTAATGGCTTCGTTTTGAATTTTCCATGAGAGCTCATGGCCCAAGTCCACGTCGGTATCTATTCAGCTTTAAATTGCAAAAAAAAAAAAAGAGGAAAAAAAAAACACCAAAACCTCCGCTTGGCAGATGTGAATTCATTCACAGCAAATTTCCCGTGGTTCTTCTTTTCGATGAATATATGATATTATATATTCAGTACTCGGATGGAGAGACAACATAGCGATATATAAAAACAACGAATAATGGAATCGTTGCATGGATGTCCGCATCATATTTTCCAAGAAGGAGCAAATTATATATATATATATATATATATATATATATATATATATATATATATATATATATATATATATATAGTATATATATATATATATATATATATATATATATATATAAATATATGTGTGTGTGTGTGTATGTATAAAATTTAAGTGAAGCAAGTTGTGATAAAGAAAAAAATAAGTCACATTTATTGACTTTTTCAATAGTTCCATAAACTGTTGTTCAGCTGAATTCAAATATTTCTGGAAAGAACAACGCTGTTATATACTGTATGCAAATATTATACAAGACACAATGGTGCCTTTAATTTACTTAAACCGAAAGAATATATTGTAAAATGGGAGGAAAACAAAGTGATGTAGTTAAATGTAACAAATGTATTATATATATTTAAATTTTGTGCAGGTTTTCAGTGTGGGGCAGATGGCCCCCTCTCTTGCCCCTATGTGCGGGCGCCCATGAATCGTAAAACACGAATCTCAATTATTGCACGAAAACCTGAAGTGCGTCTGTGTCCTTCGCTTTCTTTGTTTCGATTGTGAATTCATGGCCGGGACAAACCGATACAGTTCCTCTGTATAACTTGATTCCTCGTCTCACTTTTGACCTCTATATGTCTTCCGTATCTGCAACGCCATCTTGATTGGCAGATGGAGTTGTAGACACGAAAGACGATTAGTAAGGAAAAGTGAGACAAAAAGATGGATAAGACGACCCAGTCTCAATGTAGGAGGGAAATGAGACAGTTGGGGAGATAGATATAAGTAGTAATTCTTCATATGGATGGGGGGTAAAGGAATGAGGATTAAAATATAAAACGAAAGCATATGCTGAATAGTAGAATGAACACGCGCATCAAGAAGGACAGAAAACGATTCACGAACGAAGGAATATATTAGACGAAAAAAGCATGAAAGGACCACGTTCATAATTGGAAATAATAAACGAAATAAAACGAGAGAGAGAGAGAGAGAGAGAGAGAGAGAGAGAGCGAGAGAGAGAGAGAGAGAGAGAGAGAGAGAGAGAATGATATTAATCGTGCCATCAGCTGGTGAAATGGCCATTGCGTTCAGTTCCAAACTTCCATTTTGGTCTTTATAAATTCCCTTTTCGAAAGTTAGATATTTTTCTTTATATTCCTGATGCTTCGGTGACGGAGTCAGGGTGTCTCCCGGGAGTGATATCCTTCAGGTCCATCAAGCGAGTGGCAGAAAGTCCTTTGTGAATATCCTTTTGTAATTTGTAATAAAAAAGAAAAAGGTTAAGAAATAGAGAATATGGAAAATGGAGTTAAAAATTGGTTAGGTCTAAAAAAAAAAAAAACAGATCTTGCATATGAAAGAAAGGAGAAATGAAATATTTAATGACTGAGGTAATTTAGCGATCTATACTGACCAATCAAATACACGAAAAATATATATGGTTTTTCTCAATAAAAAAACATTTATATTCGGATAAAACCATAAAGATGCAAAAACCTAAACGGATATAACAAAAAAAGAAAGGAAATATAATTTCAGATAGTCTTATGGAAACGAATAACCAAGAGGGATTACGAAAAGGAAATTGGACTGTATGAAACTAAGCAAAGAAAAAGTAAATAAATAAATAAATAAAAAAAGATATCGTATTAGGACAAAAGGAAGAAGAGCAGTCCGAATAAATGAAAGGAAGTGCTCCAAGGCTGATAACGGAAGGAATGAACAGCGTATATGACCTGCATGAGAATAAGGGACTGTTGATAATGAAGATGATGATGATGATGATGATGATGATGATGATGAGGATAAACTGATTAACTCAGCCTCTCTCTTCCTGGAATTAAGATGCTCTCTTCTCTGGAGCTGCATCTGTCCTCATTTCTCGTCCCCAGGCATAATTCTCCTGCCATGTAGGTATCTTAAAAAGCACGCTCGAAGAAGGGCTATTCTGATATATATATATATATATATATATATATATATATATATATATATATATATATATATATATATATATAAAAGTTCACAACACACACATATATATATATATATATATATATATATATATATATATATATATATATATAAAATATATATATATATATATATATATTATATATAGTATATATATATATATAGTATATACATATATAGTATATATATATATATATATATATATATATATATATATATATATATATATATATATGTATATGTAATGAGGATATGATCCTCATCATTCTTTTGGTAAACGTGTAACTCGAGCGTCAGGCAAACAACAAACAAATATCTCTCTCTCCAAGCAACTAGCGGCTCGCGACTTTTCTTTCTCTCTCTCTCGCCAAGCGACCACTCTCTCTCTCTCTATCTCT
>NC_087201.1:164008648-164023648 GCF_015104395.2 Macrobrachium nipponense
GTGTCTGTGTGGTGTTGTGTTGTGTGTGGTTATGCTTTGTTACAAGTTTTACTTTTACTCGTGCAAAAACTAACTAGGCCAAGCAATACGGATTGTCCATTCGTTGGCTTAAAAAGGCGATTATAGCTAATATTTCAATCGTCATGACCGTTTCTGACCAATTTGTTAAGCTCGTGGTCAACGGGGATATCAACCGATTAGTGTCCATATAACCTTTTGTATATCTGTGGGTTAGTGTGTGTGGTGTGGGTGTGTGTTTTGTGTTTGGAGCAATTCACCCTTTACGAAACAATTATAAATTTCCACGATTTTCTGCCAGTTTTCCTTCACGACTGAGATTACGAACCTGCGGGAATTAACTATGCACGGTCTGTCGTTTCCGTATGGTACTTTCCTAATCTGATCATTTTTACATGGCTCCCACGAACAGCATTAACTGGTCCTCATTTCCAGTTGACCCCCACGCCCCGAGGCGTTGGCAAGAACGTGGGCCTCTTACTCTCTCTGCTCATCTCTCCTCTCCTCCCATCCTCTCCTCTCTCTCTCTCTCTCTCTCTGTGTGGTGTTGTGTGCTTATTTGTGATTTTGAAAAAAAGCTTTAACCTATGAGTCTGCTCTAGCCGAAAAATTGGCTTTTAACTAACTTAACTTACTCTATGGTGGATACTTGATCTCTTTACTTGCTCCGGTAACTAAACACGTACTTAGCTTGTTTTCATGTCCCTGGTTAACCTTGAGAGTGTCTCTCTCTCTATCTCTCTCTCTCTTCCTCTCTCTCGATCTCTCTCTCCTTCTGTCTCCTTCGTCTCTTCTATCTCTCTCTCTCTCTCTCTCTGGGCATATGTTTTAATTGTTTGGGAAAACTTTTCCTAGAGTCCCCTGGGTCTAGCGAAACAAAATTGGGCCTTTAATGACTTCATTCATGGTGGGATGATTTTTTCACCAAAATAAGGATAAATCTTAAAACCATGCAAAAGGTTTCAAACCAAGTCCAAGTTTTCATTTTAGCACAGAGAAGAAGTTTTTCCGTGCCTTCTTTGAAGAATATGGTTTGCAAAACCAAAAAGTGTTATGAACTTATTATAGTCAGTTTTGATCCAAAATAAATAATTCATAATGGGTCGAAATTAAATTTTCAGAATCTTATTATTCCCCCTTCGTAGTACTTCTGTCAGGAAGAATATTCATGGGATTATACACTCGAATTTTTGTGGAAGCGTTTTTAGGACAGATATCGTACCATTTGCTAAAATGGGTTTTATTAATTTAAAATATTTTGTTCCTCTTTAGGTTTTTCGCTCATAATGTATATTACACCTTACTGTTATAATACTCATTGATGGAGTATTAATTCAAAAAATTGTTTCCCTTGAGTTTAAAAGTTTTTTAAATTTGCCTTGTGTATAAGAAAATATAATTGAGTTTAATCATAAAACGATTTTTTCTAAAACAAATAACGAATTTAAAAAATAGGTCTTTTTTTAGAAAGGAAAGTATACCAAATACGTTTTTTTATTTTTTTTTACAAATCCGTGGTTATCTATATTCATCCATCAAAAGAAAAAAAAGAAAAAAAACCATTGTTCCCCTATAATAACGGTATCTTTATTTAATGCCCTGCAACAAAAAGGAAATATTCCCACAAACCATCAATTATTTGCTGAGCATGTATTATCTCCATTAATTTTCCCTTATTATAAAGATGGTTTGGTTGGGTTTTTTTTCCAATTAGTTTGTTTTTTATTCCGTTAAAAAAAACCTTTTACCTAACTATGACTGTTATTAAGGTTAATATTTTTTTATATTTTATTAATTAATAAATAAACAATTCCATTATGTCATAAGTTAACAAAAACATATCTATATAAATTATTTTAGTGTATCTGTAGTTTAAAAACTTTTGTTTTGTTTAAACCACCTGATATGATCGGTTGAAATGTTAATAATTATATAGCATATATATATATATCTATAATATATAATATTATATTAATATAATTAATATATATATATATATATATATATAATATGATATTATTATATAGATATAGATGATATATATATATATATATACTAAGATATATATTATTATATATATATATATTTAGATATATTATAATATAATATATATGCATTATAATGCATATAATAATGCATATATTATGCATATATATGCTATATGTGCCAATGAATGCATATATATGCATATAATATGCATATATTGATGCATATAATAATGCATATATGATGCAATATATAGCATATATATCGCATAGAGAATATAATATGCATATATATATATATAGTCGTTACTATCAATATATATTATATATATGATACTATAATATATTGGCATATATATTATATATATATATATATACATATATATATAATATTACTATATATATCTGATTATATCATCTATAATAATACATCTATATATTTAATATATATAATATTTAGATATTATATATATATACTTAAATATAATATTCTATAAATATATATAAATATAATAGATATAAAATAGAATTTATATTATATTTATATAATATATTATTTTAATATAGATATATATATAATATAATATATATATATATTAATATATTTTATAATAAGATTTATATTATATATTATATATATTATCTATATTATAATTATATTATATTTATTACATATATATTATTTAATAATATATTTATCAGTATATATATATTTAATAATATAATTAAAAAAATATTTATATATATATATATTTATATAATTTATTATAATATATAATAATTTATATATATAATAGTTTTTATATATATATATTTATATTATAGTTTATATAATATAATATTTAATTTATAAGATTAACTATTAGTTTTATTATATAATATAAATTATTTATATAATATATATATATTTATATATATATAATATTTTATATAATATTATATTATATATATATTATTATAATAATTATATATATAATATATATATATATATATAATTATTATTTTTATATATTATATATTTATTTTTATATTATATTTATATTTTTATAATAGTTTATAATAATATATTTATATTTATTATACTAATTTATATATTTAATATATATATATTTAGATAAGATTTATCTATATATATATATTAGATATTATAATATAATTATATATTATATATATATTGATATATATTATTATATATATATATATATAGATTTAATATTATATAAATAAAAAATTAATATATATATAATAATATAAAATAAAAAATAGATAATATATATTTATTTATATATATTAACTAATATATTTAATTAGAGTTATATATATAATTATTTTATTAGATATATTTAATATATATAATATTAATATATATATTAGAGATATATTATTAATAGCGAGGTATTTATGATATATATATATATTTTTTATATATAGGCTATATATAGATTTTTTTATATATTTTTATATATGATAGATATATTTTTATTATATTATTAATATATTTTTTTAAATATATAACATTTTTATATTTAATATCATATATTTTTATAAATAGATTAAATATATATAATATATATATATATATAATATATATATATATATAATATTTAATATTATATAATATATATATAATATATATAAATAGATAATAATTATAAGATATATATAACTATATAATAATAATATATAGTATATATATATATATATATATAAAATATATAATATAGTGATAGTTATATATATATTAATAGATTAATTTTTATTATAGATATTAATTATATAGATCATATTTAAATAAGTCAATAGAAATAAATATATATAAACTATAAATAGATAATATAAATAGTATATTAATTATATTATATATATATATTATTATATAATATATATATCTGTAATATATCTTATATTAGATATATATATCTTAGATATATAGATATATATATATATATATCTTTTTTATAGTATATATTTATATATATATAATATTATATAGATTATTATAATAATATATTATATTATATAATTAGATATAATGAATTATAAGATATATTATATTATATATATTAGATATCTTAATATTAATATATATATTATAATTATATACTTAATTTATAATATTAGATATATATATCGCTATATATATATATATAATTTATATATATATAATATATATATTTTTATATATAATTATCTATATATAATATCTTTATCTATTATATTTATATTATATATATATTTATTATATATTATATAATAATTATATTTATTTATATATAGAATATATATATAATATTATATTCTTATATATTATTATCATATAATCTTTAATAATATATATATATTAAATATTTATATAAGATATATGATATTTAATAGATTATATTTATATAATCTATATATATATTTATATCATATAAATTAATATATATATATATAGTGATAGACTATAATATATTTTTATATTTCGATATATATAAGATTGATATAGATATATATATATTATATATAAATGTATAATATAATATATATTATAATATATATATACAATCTCTACTATCTTAATATTTAATAATATATAATATTATTATATATATATATTATTTATATATAGTATATATAATATATATATTATATTATAATATAATCTATAATTATAATAATAATATAATAATATAGTATAATAATAAGATATATATCTTAATATATCATATTATATAATATAATATAATAATATAAATAACTAATCTATATATATATAAATATACCTAGATATATATATAAATTATTTAATATAGAATAATAATATATAATATATATATATATATATATAAATATATATATAAATGATTATATATATATATCTAATATATAATATATATATATATAATATGAATATATATATAAATAATATATCTAGATAAATAATATATAATAAAATTATATATTATCAATAAATTCCTAAAAATATATAATATATATTGATAAAAATATATACAATACATTATTATTAGATACTATATTATCCAATATATATATAAATATATATAGAATTATTAATATATATATATATTATATATATATATATAATATATATCTATAATAAATATATAATAATATAATATTAATTATATAATATAGAAATATATATACGATAATATTATCATATATATAATATATTATTCTAATATATATAATAATTAATATATATATACTAAGATATATAATATAATATATATATAATATAATATTATATATCATATATATATATATTAATATATATATATATATACATATTATTATATACATTATATACATTATAGTATATACATATATTATAATATAAAAGATATTTATATTCAGTATTTAATATATATTATATATAATATTATTTAATACTTTATTATATAATTTATAATATAATAATATACTATATAATAATATCAATATTATATTAATAGATATAATATATAGATATATATAATATTATAGATATATATATATATAAGTTATAATAATAATTATATAATATATAATAATAATAATATAATATATATAATATTATAATCAAATATATAAATATATAATATATATTATAATATATATCATTATATATATATATATATCAATATAGAATATCGATATATATAATATATATATATATATAGAATAATATATAATATATATATCTCGATATATCTCTAATAATAATATAATATATATATATATATATATACATATAGTTATATAAAACCATATATAATTATAAAAATTATGATTATATAATATAATATATATATATATAATATTTTTATATATAATATTTTATATTAATTATATATGATATATATATATGATTATTTTTATATATATATATATATTTTATATAATATAAAAAAAAAAATATATAAGTATATATATATATTAATTATATAATATATATATATATCATTATAAGATATATATATAATATGATATGTTAAATTCATAAAGATATATATATATAATATATATATATAACTATATATATTTTATAAATTATATTATAATATATATATATATATATATCAAATAATTATATAATAGATATTATATTATATTATATAGATACTATTAATTATAATAGAATCTAATAATATGTTTATTATTTATATATAATATAGTTATATATATATATAATATATAATTATAATCAAATAATAATAATATATATACTGATATAATCAATATATATAATAGATGTTATATATATATAAATTATATAATAAGATATACTATATATATAATATATATAGAGATATGATAAGAATATATATTATATAATATATATATATATATATAATATATATATAATTATTATATATATATATAAACTTATATATATTTTATATTATTAATTATATATAAATAATAATATATATATATATTTAAAGTTATATCATTTATAACTATAGATCTATTATATTAATATTATCATAATCTATTATAAGAATATATATAACTAGTATATATATAATACATCTATATACGATATATACATACTATATTGTATATATACATATATATTTCATATATATACTATATATAAGCTATAATATTAATCCATATATCGATATATAGCTATATATATTATATATATATTAATATAGTAATATATATATCATTATATATATATAAAATATATATATATAATATAATATAAATCTAATAGCATATTATATATAATTATACTATATATCCATTATATATATAATAATATATATATATAATATCTAATAATATCATAATAATTATATAGAATATATACTTATATAGATATCATCTATATTATTATATATATATATGATGTATAAACAATATAATATTCAATCATATTGTTAATATAATAAAGTTACTATATTTATATAGGATATATATATATATTATGATAGATATATATTATCTATTACTTATTATATAATATAGATATCATATATAATTATTATATATAGATATGAATATATATATATTATATATTAATAATATAGTATATAATATTATTATATAATTAATAGATATGATATATATTATATATAAATATATATATATAATATATAATCATGATAAATTATATATATAATATCTATACATACTTATATTAATCTATAATATATTATATATATATATTATATAATATATAAGATCTATATAATATATTACATAATATTACTAATATAAGATTAATATATCTATAATTAATCATATATATATATAAATAATATCTGATAATTAATATAATCTAAGATATTATATTATATATATATATATATACTATCTATTTAAGTATATATAATAATATATATCTAATTAATTATATATATAATATATAGAATATTTAATATCATATATATATTCAATATATCTATATATATATAATCTATTCATAATATAATCTCATCGATATACTCTAATTATTAATATTCTATATCTATATCACTATAATCTATAACTATATCATAATAGATATACATCTATAGCTATTATTATATCTATACTAATTAGAATATAGATATATATAATATCATATATACTATTTACTATAAAAGATATAATATATATATAATATATATATAGCTTATATATTTCTATAGACTATCTATATATCTATATATATATATTAGAATATATAGATATAATATTCATATATAATATCATCTATATCCGATATAATGTATACTCTATATTATATTATATATATCTCTATATCTATAATCTATATCATCTCTATCTCTATCTACTATCTATATATATATATATTATATCCTTTCTATATATCATATATATATATATACATTATCATTATATAATCTATCATTATTATCTTATATATTCGATTATAAAGATATATTATAATTATTAATCTTCATATCTATGATCCGATATCTCATATCTTATTGAATATATATCTAGAATACTCGAATATATTATAATATCATATATTATATATATATTCGCTATTATATATAATTCGCTAATTCATATATATAATATATATATTACTAGTTTATATATAATCTTATTATATATGTATATCTAATATTATTATATCTCTTATATCTAATTATATATATATCATTTCATAGATATATTACATAGATATATTATTAGATATTATATATCTATTAATTTATATCTATAATATCATTAAATATAAATTATATATCTATCTCGATTACTTAATCGTATTCAATCATTTATAAATTATAGATAATAGTTCTTCTTATATACCTTAATATATTAATAATATATTATATATAATAGATCATCGCATTATTATCTCTAAAATATTATTATATACAGATATTTATATCTTTATCATATATATTATAACAAACAATATTCATATATCATTTTATTAAACTTCTATCTAGAATTCATTCTAATCATATAATATATTTCATAATCTATTCTTATATAATACTATTATCTATATCTATCATATTAATATAATAGATATCTAGATTTCTATATCTATATAATTCTATCTATATCATATATAATAACTAATATAATATAATATATTAATATATAATATATACTATATCTATATATTATATATAATTACATATATATAATAATCTATAGTTACATATATATAATATATAATATCTATATCTAGCTATTCTAAATATAGATATTACTTTATATATAATATCTTAATATCTCTATATTAGATATATTATCTATATCAAATATATTATAGATATAAATATAGATATAGATAATAATAGATTCTAATATATATCTATCTATCCGATAATATTATATATCTATATTAGATATATATGAATATATAATATTATATACAATATATACATAATATATTATTACTCTATAGTAAGATATAAACATATATATACATATAATATAACTAGGTCATAATATACATATAGCAATATATTACATATATATAGTATCTAATAAAAGGAGCCCATAAAAACAAACCCAAACCAAAATATAGAAGGAAAAAAAGTACCTATATTTTCAGAGACTCTGTCTCCCCTCTTCCAGGTAAGAATTGCAATGAGAAAAGTTTACAGAAAAGGTTGGTAATTTTATATCCAAGAGGTCGCCATCCACCCAAAACAAGCCAATTTAAGTCACCACCCCCGCTGATAATCTTCCCTTTTAATCTTCTTAAAGGGGTATTGGGTTGAATGAAGCAGGTTGTCGATCGTGTCCCCGAATCCATGCTCCTTTTTGGAGATGTTCATTTACCTGCCTCTTCTTTTATTAAGGCCGCTTCCATCAGTTTTGACTCTTGTACCGGTCAGTTGCTGCTAATAAACTTAACGACGTGACAAATTCCAGTTTTTATTCTAGTGGTTTATGTTTTCATTTATAATTGGGTTGAAAATTAAGCAGAGTTCTGGTTGTCCCATACCTAACTGCCGACGGTTTTTGTTGTATTTAAATCTCTGGGGGAAGGGATTTATTTACCTGTAAATCCGATGTAAGAATTTGGTCCACAGTCCTGGCATGGGATGTTTCGTATACCCCAGACGTCCTTTGGAGATGCCCTTTTGTTGGACGTTAACTCAGGGATTGGTCTAAGGCGGTTTTGGGTAAGTAAAATTACAAAAGGGTTCGATTTTCCGACCGGTAAGGTTTGGTTATTCTCTTAAATTCGGTTGTCCAGGTGGGGAATTTTATTATTTTATTCGTTGGTTGTATCCTCTGGTTCTTGTCCTTTAAGGGGGTCGGTAGAAAAATTAACGTTTGCTTTGTGAATTTGCTTATCTTTTCTCAATTAATATGGTCAGGATATTTTAAAGACGAAACCGTTGCTTGCGAATTAGTTTTTCAAATTCTTTTTTCACCAGGAATTCCTGGGGAACCAAATTCGTAAGGCTGCTTAAGAACCAAGTTACTAGCTTACACCTATCTTGATTAGTAACTTGTCCGTGATAGCTTAAAGTAGTGGAATGGTATTGAAAGTGAGAACGTTGGTTTTTCTGTCTATATGGTGAATTTTGTATTCTGTCGTATCTCTGATTATTAAAACATCAAGAAAGCAAAAGGCAATTTTGTTGTCTGTTTCCCATTTCAACCTTTAAAATTTGATGCTGGGCACTCAATGTGTTTAATTTCGCGAGGAATTTCATTTAAAATTGCCCGGCCCCAACCTAATTTATCCCCAAAAATGTTTAGGATAATCATCCACGTATCTCCCATCCACAGCATGTTTTTTGGGTTTTATTTGCATTTTTATCTGTAGTTTTTTTCAAAGTATTATTCCATGTACAGATTGGCTAAGAACAGGGAAACTTAAACGGACTACGCCCATACTACTCACCCGAATTGTTTGCTTGTGGAGAATTGATTCCCCCGAATGAAAATACTTATTTTAGAATGCACATAATTCAACTTAGCTTTATTATTTTTTGTTCAAGCGCCAAAAAAAATAAAGTGGGGAAAAAAATGAATCCTGAAATAGGGGGATAAAATTTTTCCCCTTAAAAACTGAAGAACGTCCCCGTTGTACTAGGGTTACTGTTTAGTGAAAACAAGGGAATCTACGTTCAAGGCTTAAAAGTTTTTATTTGTTAATGAAACGTTTTCTATCGTGCTTCCTCTGAATTTGGTGACGAAAAATCTTTCCGAATGTTTTAATGTGACTGGGATAGAAAAGGGTGCCTAAAAAAGGGTAAGGAGGGGCCAGCTAACCATTTTAGAAATTTTTGTAATTGAAAGCTCCGGCCACATGAAACGATGGGTCCTGAAATGGAAGAATTGTCCTTTGTGAGTTTTCGGGCAGGCCATAAAAAGAAAAGTGGGTAATTTTAGGATCAATTACTTTAAATTTCTCTAATAGTTCCAAATACTCCTTTTTGTCCTTTGCCATAATTAATCCTTACTTTTCCGAAAAAATTCTGTGGCAACGTTTTTTGGAGGGGATTTTTCGTCAGTTTTTCGAATGTATGTGTTTGTTCGCCTTAATGTAGCTGGTTGAAATTTTGTCCAAGGGTAGAAGTCTTTGTCCCATTATTACGATTTTGTTTTGCCGTCTTTGTCGGATTCTACTTTATTATAACATCTCAACTTTTTTTAGCGAGTGGATGGCGATCATGAATCTGCGAGGAATCAGGATATTTCTTATGTAAATCAAGTTAAAAAGCAATTTAGTAACACTCCTTTTAAACATATCTACTTCAAACGGTTTGTAAGTTTTTTTTGTCAGTATATGAAATTTATCAAAAGCCACTGAATGAAGTCCCTAGTAGGTTTGGTTTTTTTGCGGTCTGGGCATAAGGGCGAACGGAAGATAAGCCTAAATTTAAAACATAAATGTTTGATTTAACAGGTAAGGGGGGGTGTTGGATAAGTTTAAAACTTTGGTTCCTTGTTGCTTCAAGAATTATTCCACGCACTAATTAGTCTAATTAAGATTTATTTAACTTGCGTAGAAGTCCTGTTGGAATGCAGTTCACGCTATTTATGGCCAGCAATGGGTCGGAACAGAAATGAAATCAGATACCTTGTATATGGTGGGTCCGTAGTGGAGGAGGCGAAGATTAGAAACTGGGTTCCATATAATCACTCTGCGTAGAGGAAGATGTCCGTTTTTGCGTATCGGGTGGACTTTCCTTTCCTCCAGGAAAATCCTGTTGTTTGAAGAGAGGAAGGGGTCCGATTGCAGAGTCCCATCTCCCGAAATTCCCGTACATTTTTTGGTTAGTACTTTTGCTTGCTTTGTACAGGCATTCTTCTAAAAGTGTTTTTTGGGTTTGAGGGTTTTTCAGCCGGTGTAGTCTGATCAGGTTTTCTTTCTCAAACTTTGCAAGAAAGATTGGCCTTGACTTCTGGAAGTGAGTGAAGACTCCTGGAAAGGCGGTTTGAATTCCATAATTGGCTGAAAATGACTGGTAACAATGTTTTTCTGTAAACACAGAATTGCCATCCTAAATAAAACGGAGCCCATAAAAACGAACCAAAAATATAGAAAAGTAAAAACTACTAATAATTTTCAGAGGACCTGGCTGTCTCCCTCTTCAGTAGATGAATGAGAAAAGTTTTACAGGAAAAGGTGGTATTATTTATACCAAGAGGTCCATCCACAAACAAGCCAATTTAAGTCACCCCCCGCTGATAATCCTTTCCCTTTAATCTTCTTAAGAAGGGTTTGGTTTGAATGAAGTATGGTTGTCCGATTCGTGTCCGAAATCCATGGCTCCTTTTTGAGTATGTTTACATTTACCTGCCTCTCTTTTATTAAGGCCCGATTCCATCATTTGGACTCTTGTTTACCAGGCAAGTTGCTGCCTATAAATTAACTTAACGTTGACAAAATGCCAATTTATTCCTTTATTCTATTGGTTATGTTCATTTATAATGGGGGTATTTTTGGGTTTGAAAATAGCAGAGTTTCTGTTGGTCCCATAACCATAACTTGGACCGTTTGGTTTGGTTGTAATTAATCTCTGGGAAGGGATTTTACCTGTAAATCCGATTGTAAGATTGGTCACAGTCCTGGCAATGAGGATTTCGTATACCCCAGAGTCCTTTGGAGATGGCCTTTTTGTTGGACGTTAATCAAGGGATTTTAGGCTAAGGTGTTTTGGGGTAAGTAAATACAAAAGGGTTCGATTTTCCGAAGGGATTGGTTTTTATTCTCCTTAATCGTGGTCCCAGGTTGGGGAATTTAATTTATTTTATTTTCTTTTTGGGGTTATCTCCTGGTCCTTGTCCCTTTAGTGGGTCGGTAGTTAAAATTACGTTTGCTTTGGTGAATTGCTTTTCCTCAATTAATATGGTCAGAGGATATTTTTAAAGAACGAAAGTTTGCTTGGCCGAATTAAAGTTCAAAGTTCCCCTTTTTCCAGTAAATGTTCTGGGGAACAACAAATTCGTAAAGGCTCCGTTAAAGAACAAAAAGGTTACTAGCTACACCCTATCCTTGATAGTACTGCTGTAGGTCCGTGGATAGCTAAACAAAGTAGTGAATTGTATGAAAGTGAGAACGTTGGTTTTTTCTGTATATGGGTGAATTTGTTTATTCTTTCCCGTATTCTCCTTTCACTAACGGACCACATAATTACAGGGTTATCTGGATTTCAATTCTGTTCCGACATTGCCTTGCCTATGAATAGCGTGACTCATTCCAACCAGACCTTTCTGACGCAAGTTAATAAACCTAATAGACAATAGTGGCGTGGGAATACAATCTTGAGCAACAGACAAAGGTTTTTAAAACTTAATCCAACACCGCCCCCCCTTTACTGTAAATCAACATTTAAGTTTTTAAATTTAGGCTTATCCTTCGGTCCCTTATGCCAGAACCGCAAAAACAACCTATACCCTTCATAGTGGCTTTTGACTAAATTCCATATCTGACAAAAAGCTACAACCGGGAAAGAGATATGTTTTTAAAAGGAGTGTTACTTAAATGGCTTTAAACTGATTTAAACCAGAAGAAAATACCCTCCTGTTCCTCGCAGATTTCATGATAGCCCATCCAAAGCCCCTCGCTAAAAAAGTTAGATGTTATAAATAAGTACAATCCGACAAAGAACGGCAAAATCGTAATAATGTGGACCAAAGACTTCTACCTTGTTACAAATCACCAGCTACCTTAAGGCGACACAAACAAAACCATACAACAAAAACTGACGAAAAATCCCCCTCCAAAACGTTCCCACAGAATTTTTTTCGGAAAGTAAGATTAATTTGGCAAAGACCAAAAAGAGTATTGGAACTATTAGAGAAAATTTTAAGTAATTAATACCCTAAATTAACCACCCTATTTTTATGGCCCTTTCCCCAAAACTCACAAAGACATCTTCCATTTCAGACCCATTCGTTTTCATGTGCCGGAAGCTTTCAATTACAAAATTTTCTAAAATAGGTTAGCTGGCCTCCTTTTCCCCCTATTTTTTAGGCAACCTTTTCTCCCAGTCACCATTAAACTTCGGAAGATTTTTTGTCACAAATTCAGAGAAGCACAATAACACCCACTTTCACAACATAAAACTTGTTTTAAGCCCTTGGACGTAGATTCCCTGTTCAAATACTAAAGTACCCAGTACAGGAACGTTCTTTCAGTTTTTTAAGGGTAAAAGTTATCCCCCCTTTTTTTATTCAGAATCATTTTTCCCTTTGGGCGCTTTGACAAAATAATAAAGCTAGTGTTGAATTTATGTGCCATCTAATAAACGTATTTTCATTCGGGAAATCATTCTACCAAGCAAAAATTCGGGTGGTAGTATGGTAGATTCCTTTAAAGTCCTGTTTTCTATGCCCAATCTGTAGCCATGGAATACTTTTGAAACTAACAGTAATAAATTGGCAATAAAACCCAAAACATGCTGTTGGATGAGAATACGTTGGATGATGATCCGAACCAAATTTTTGGGATAATAGGTGGGCAACTTTTAATGAACTTTCCTCGCGAAATTAAACACATTAGTGCCCAGCCATCAAATTTTAAAGTTGAATGGGAAACAGACACAAAATTCAATTCCTTTTTCTTGAATGTTTTAATAACATACATACGACAGAAGACAAATTCACCATAATACAGGAACGAAAACCAAGCGTTTCTCACTTTCATACATTCACTACTTTAGCTATCACGACCAGTACGATCCAAGAATATGGTGTAAGCGAGTAACTTGTTCTTAAGAGCCTTACGAATTTGTTTCCCCAGAATGTTCCTGGAAACAAAAAGAATTTGGAACCTAAATTCGCAAGCACTTTCGTCCTTTAAAATTTAAATTCCCTGAACCAATATAAGTTGGAGAAGCAACTTCACACAAAGCAAAACCGTAATTTTCTTTTTCTACCGACCCCCTAAAGAACAAGACCAGAGATCCACCACCAACAATAAAATAATAATTCCCCCACCTGGACAACGATTGAAGAGAGAATAACCAATCCCTTCGGAAAATCGATAACCCTTTTGTATTTACTTACCCAACCCAAACCCTTAGCCAAATCCCTGATTAAACGTCCAACAAAAGGC
>NC_087201.1:164026148-164041148 GCF_015104395.2 Macrobrachium nipponense
TCCAAGTATCTGCTTAGTCACATACAGATACGAGTATAAGTCCTTAACTGTAAACCTCTCGTTTGCAGCAATCATTTGATGCATTCTTCTATTCCTTTTAAATATGAATTATTTCTATCATGTCCCGTAGTTTACTTTTCTTTTCAGTCAACCTCCTTCCATGCCTTACATTACACTATCTTTATCCTGTTTTTCCCATCTATCCTTTTCCTCCAACTTCTATTGAATATGTCCTCATTTAAGTATACTTTCTATGCAGTGTTCTCTCCCTCAGTTTCAGGACTCGCTAGATTTCTAAGCCGTTTAGTGAGGTATAAAACTAAAGGAATAAACACTATATAGAATATGTACTTATATAAATAAGTATACATGAATAGTTGGAAGGAAAGGATAGATAGGGAAAACATGATAATGAAAGTTTAATGAAAGACTTGGAAGGAGTTTGACTGGAAAAAGTTAACTTCAGGACCTGGTAGAATTAATTAAAGTTTACAAGAAATTTAGGAATGCATCAAATAGTTGTTGCAAGTGATACGCATATAGGTAAGAACTTTCTTTAAACGTGTGGGACGAAGTTTATACCTGGACGATATGGACGTGCACTATGTTGAGTCATTGAACACTCTAGTCTTAATGGAGTGTGTAATGACAGATATTGGCAGAGGGTACCGTGTAGACTGACGATAACAAAGGCTAAAATATGGGTGGCCGGTATAAAGTCACAGAAAAAGTCACAATTCTGGCTTGGAAATAAAGCCACATACATGAGAAGATGAATGAACACGGAAGGGTCGTATAAGTGGCAGATAGGAATTATAGAGGCTGGCAATAAACTTGAAGGTGGGTACTGTTGTGAAGATAGCAGATGGAGAGGTTCGATGGACTGAAGACAGAGATATGAAATTGGTTTGATTTGGACACTAAATGAAGGTAAAAGCACTTTGGGATAACGCATTGAACGTGGCGACTCAACTATTTAATGCTGAAGCTATGATATGGCCAATAATGTTGGCTTGAGTGGTGATGTAACTAATGGGTCAAGTTAGCCAAAGACAGTAGCAGGTTCCAGTAAGTCTGGAGAGAAAAATGTTCACTTTGATAGATCGGTGTGTGTTTGTCAGCTATCAAAAAACAAATAAAATATTGAAACCTTTAATACAAATCTCCTTTATGCCACAGTATCGTCCACAGCTGTGAAAGGGTGTAGAAAATAACGACACAGGCAAAAGATATAATACGAAAAACAAAATCTTTTATGCAAGGGAGCTTTAATTACAGTTCTTAGTAAGGGGAGGGGAGGGGAGGGTGAGGGTTAGGTTTATCGAAGGTTTTATAATTTTATAAACGTGATTGGGTGGAGGAAAGGGATGTCTAAAATGGGGTGCTGTGTGAAAAACAACTTCAATAACCGGAAGTTGGAGAGAAAATACCCTTTCGTAACTGAAGAGGTTCGCAATGTATGAAAAGAATGCAATCCTGAGAGTTTTTTTGTTTTTTTTCCCCTTTATTATATAATAACATAGAGACTTATCCTTGAATTTGCAGATAAAAGAAGATAATGGCCACTGACCACAGTTTTCCATATTTCTCCTCCATTCATTTCTTTAAGTAAATTTGTTTTTGATGAAAAATACGTTTATAAAAGATATTAGAATTTTCTTTCTTTAGGGATTACTACATCTTTGTTTATAAAAAAGGAAAAACCAATATCAACGTATTTCTAGTTCCAGGTGGATTATAGAAACTAATACATTCCATGTATATCGTAATTGGATGTATGAAACATAAATTTATAGATATTGATGAAAATGATAAAGGAAAACAGCGTGTAGAGTGAATTCAGCATATTATTATTATTATTATTATTATTATTATTATTATTATTATTATTATTATTATTATTATTATTATTAGTATTATTATTATTATTATTTACAAGACAATCGCTATTCATATGGAACAAGCCTAAAGGGGCTAAGTACGATGTTTGATGCAAATGCAATACCTCTCGAAACCTTAATAAAAAAACAAAGAGTTTTATACGCAATTCATTAAAAGAATTATCTCTCTCGCTATGAGGCATCACAAAACAACTATGTTATTAGGCCTAGCAACAGCAACATCAACAACATCAACAACAACAACAAAAATAATGGCGTAGTTCGTTTGTCTACGTCGAATCCACGAATTAAAGAGCTGTCACATCCATTTATCAAAAGAGCACTCTACCGGGTTGGAGTACATCGCCACTTGATGAGATCAGTGATAGTACCCCAAAAATAATGGGAGCATATCCCAAGCCGAAGCTTATCCCCCCCCCAACCCCGAAAATCCTACAGGGAAATCGTCGATAACGTTCGAGTGTTCTTGATAGAAGATTGGTAAAACGAGGACTACTTTATGAAACCAGAATTTAATGAAAAGGTTGTTCATCGTTTACAATATTTCTGAGAAAATTCGGGATGAGAGGAATGTAGGGAGTCTTTTTGATATAGAGGGAAAAGACAAGATTCGTGCGGCAATTATTTGAAAGAGTTTTTTGATAAATTAATCAGTATTATCCATGAAAGTAAATTTTTCTTTTCATTTCTTTATTATAAAAAAATAATTTCACATTTTTTTGAATACATATATTTATATCATAAAATATAGATTAAAAGTATCAAGTTATTGAACCACCGAATATATACAGCAAATATATGTTACAGTAAATCATTCATATTCATATCCGAGAAATTTTTACAAAATACACCTGTACACTCTTTCTTCAATGTTTCAGTAATTATGTATCTCTCTGCCATTATTGTACCAATCCATGAAATTAGATGGTTATGCTGCAGTCATCCATTTCTTAGAACGTACTATATATCAGTAAATGACTTTTTCATGACTTTACATCGTTTAAGCTGGAGTATTGAAGCTTATTTTTGTTTTCGTGTAAATCTGGAATCATATTGATAATTGGGTATTCTTGGACCACAATAATTTATTCAACATAAATTCAGTGCATTCATATACAAGGACATACATCAATCGATGTTTCTCTAGACAACGCCTCAGACTAGGTGGTGTCAAACTCAAGCGCTATATCGGTCCATATTTCATACTGATGACACATTAGGTGGGCCATTAGCTGTATAGTATCAGGAGCTATTGCAAAAGACCAGGAATGATAATGACAATAAATTGTAGTTGCATAAGAAGACCTTGTCCCTTGCCATTACTGCTACAAAATCTTAACACCATTTGTTCTGTGTTAGTGAATTAAATTTCGGAGTAAAGTATGAAGTTGGAGCAAGCTTCAGTAACTTATTTAATCAAGGTGCGGTTGTGGAAACTTGTATACAAATACATAAAGAACAGTTCTTAAAACTAAGCTTGAAACACTTTATCTGAATAATTCCTTTGGGAAAAGTGAACATGTCTTTTATTACAGGAGATTTTACGTAATATGATTTATGCGTCAAGTAGAAATAATGAATTTTTATGTAATTTGATTAATGTGTCAAGTACAATATCTCCCTGAAATAACATAATATATAATCAATTTTACGTTATATGATTTATGCGTCAATTATTATATATCCGTGAAATCAAATCGAAAATAATTCATTTTATAAAGGTCCTCTATACAGTCCATCTCTGCCTTGTCAATACCCGAGTAACGGCTATAATTGCATTTTTAAATAGGCATACATTATTTCTATATTAATACGCACCATTCCTCGTCATTGTCATATATATAAAATTTACTCAAACCTCTGTTATCAACTATAATAGATTCACATCAACCGTGCATCTGATGTCCTTTACGACGCTTCTGATTGGCTGTTGATAAGCCAATCACAGGGCTGGAAACTCTCAGTCTCTCACGAGGGTTCACATAGGCAGGATGTATGTTCCACCTCTCCTGAGGGATACGTCTTTCAAAAGTACATGCATCCCGCCTATGTGAACCCTCTCTAGAGACTGAGTTTCCAGCCCTGTGATTGGCTCATCAACAGCCAATCAGGAGCGTGGTAAGGGACTATTGGCCTGGACATCAGATGCACGGTTGATGTGAATCTACTATATTAGTATCGTTATAAAGCCAACGGTTAAAGGTGTTTATTAAGCTGGTGGAATCCCGTCTTTACTAAGCTCCATATCGCATTTCCAAAGGCTATAATTGTAATGATAGATTAAACAGTTATCTGCAAGTATATACTTATACATGAATCCTTCACCTATTCGCATTTTGACACGCGACGCTTGCTCAGTTTACTAGAGGGAATATAAAACTGGATGCTCTCTCGCTATGAACCGTACGTTCGTAAGACGGGAAAGACAATTATTACCTATAATTTTACGTAATGTCTGAATTTACTTATGATATTCATTCATAGTGTACTGTAGAGTGATCTAGATCAACATGCCTTGCAAAACTAACAATTAACCTCATAAATATAAGCGCTTGGTTCGGTCTTGTTAAATTTTTTTTCCTTTTATTATAAAAATTCAATTACATTGCAATAATTTACATTATTTTGATAATTCTCTTAATACAAAAAATATAAATATAAACTTTGTTAATGCACTATTCTTCTATTGCTTAACGTGACTGATGGAGAAACACAATTTTGATACGCACATATAGTTCTTTATTAGATCCATGACATTAACATCGATATGGTTATATTGTTAGGCGTTTATACATGTAGACTTGACGTATGCAGCGTAACTTGAAGTGATGTGATGTGATGTGGTTCAATTACTTAGGATAAATGGAAAAGAAATCAACGTATAATATGCTAATTTATACAAAATTATTAAGTTAAACAACTAAGACTGATAGAAAAAATATGCAAAGCTTAATTAAGTAAATTATGCATGTATAACGGCTAATTACAAAAAGCTAATACAAAAAGTCAATATAATTAAGGCTCATATAAAGACATACGTTATATACAATGTAGGCTTACAAATGGGAAAAGATGAATCCGCTATTCTAAAACAATATAATAGGCGTTTACTTACAATTGTGTTCCTATAACAAACGGTCCAAATATTCCTCAGTAAATACCAAACTTTCGTTACATCGTTATATCCGTTCTGCATGAAATCTCTTTTTAAATGTATCTTAAACTGATAATCTCCTCATTTGTTTACAGGAAGACACTATCGAATACCAAAAAGTACACGTGACCGATAACTATGCATAAATTAGCTAAACAACCCAACACCAAGTAAACAATTATTATGGCCGAGCGTAGACTCGAACCAGCAAACTACCACACAGCAAACTTTAACATTAACCATCGCGATAACAAGACAACACGAACATTATTTACAGTTAACCGTTGGGCATCAACATTACTCGACCTCTAAATCATATGATTTACAAAAAAATATAGGATGCACAACTAATATTTCATTTCATAATACAATACGTGAATAGAACATGAATAAAACAAGCTTAAAGAACGAACATTGAAACGATAAACACAAAAATAAAAATGAGTTTGACAAACAGATATGAACTAGAAATATCAATGTCATATAGTGTCTCTGGATAATATCTATAACGCTTGATCTTCTTTTGGAATTAAGAGTACGAGCTTGGTCACTGCTGTTGCAGTTCAGAAGATGGGTTCGAAGTTTGACGCTTCTCACAACACCTCTGGAGTCTGGCATACCATCTGTTACACGTGCTAGTGGTCAGTGAAGTCTTGGCGTTCGTTTCTCTATGGAGCAGTCTCGTCTCAGGAGCATCATTGTCGATTACCTTCCCATGTATTTCGTCGTTGTTTGTTCCATTTAGGGCGTTGCTGCAGGCTGACTATGTACTCCCTTTTCCATCTGCTCCAGAACAAGTCCGACAAATATTGTACTCTACGCCACCTTTTCCTCGAGTACACATATTTTGTTTGCGAAGGTCCCGGTATTAACCTCTTGGGTGACTTCATGTGGAGGATCTGACTCGGACTTAGTGGTTCCATGTCGTCAGGATCATCAGAACAGGTCGTGATCGGTCTTGAGTTCACAATATATTCTACCTCGCAGAGAAGCATGCGGAATGATTCGTCATCAAGGCGAGTCCCGGGTTGTAGAATAGCGCAGATAGAACTTTCCGAATGGTACGGATCTGGCGCTCCCATACGCCGCCCATGTGCGATGCCATAGGTGGGTTGAGTTTCCAGTCGATATTCATGTACAGTAGTTTGTTTTGGATTTTGTTTTGGTTCAGATCTGACCAAGCCTTGTTCAGTTCATTCCGTGTTCCGATGAAGTTGGACCCGTTGTCTCATCGGATTTCTTGTACCGTACCTCTGCGGGCTATGAAGCTTTGCAAGCAGTGAATAAAGGAATCTGTTTCGAGACTGTTAGCAGCTTCCAGATGAATGGAGCGACTGACAAGACAGGTGAATATGACGCAGTAACGTTTGAGCTCCTTGCGTCCTTTTTTTTATAATGAACGGCCCAAAGAAGTCTACGCCTGTGAATGTAAATGGTGGAGCTGGCTCGAGACGATCTTGAGGTAAGTCGGACATTTTTAGCTCTTGGCATGGCTTTCTTATTTTTCTGCACGTTATGCATTTGTGGAGTTGACGTCGGACAGCAGAGTTGATTGAAACAATCCAAAAGCGTTCTCTATTTGCTGCAATGGTGTGATTTCTACCAGCATGGCCGAGTTTCTCATGAGCATCTCGTACGATTAGAGCCGTGACGTGCGAGTGTTGTGGCAGTAGCATTGGATGTTTCACGTCAGAGTCTATTGCGGCTTTCGAGAGGCATCCTCCCACTCGCAGAGTTCTGTCGATGAGCACTGGGTCGAGACGGAATATCTTACTTGTTTTTGGTAGTGAGTGTTCTCTCTTGTCTTCTTTCGTGGTTGTTTTCTTGAGATTCTCGACCTCGTTTGCAAAGGTGATCTTTTGTATAAGCAAACTATTGCCTTTTCAGCCTTTTGCATGATCTGTGTGGTCCTTAAATTTATAGTTTGTTCTTTGTTTTGTAAGAAAGCCAAAAATGCTATGAATACTGCTACTGCTCTCTTCAGTCTCTCCCACCTGGAGAAATGGGTGATTAAAGACATAAACGGTGAGCCTTCTTCTGATGTAGCAGTAGTAGCTAAAGACATAACGTCGTCTTCTATAACCTGCGGTTCGCTGATAGGATGCATCTTTGCAGGGCATTCTGAAGCCGGCATATTCAAGAAATCCGGACCTTCCAGCCAATGAATCATGTCTGAAGATATCACAGAACCTACTCCACGTGATGCAACGTCTGCTGGGTTCAAATCAGTGCTAACGTACTTCCACTGGTTAGTGTTGCTGAGGTCTCTTATTTGACGGACTCCATTGGCCACAAACACTGGAAAATGCTTTCTCTCAGCTCTGATGTAATAAAGGACTGTTGTTGAATCTGTGTAATAGCAGATTTTGTTGAGATGGAGATCAAGCTCAAGGGTCATTTTCTGTCCTAAATTTACAGCTACAGCAGCCGCTGTGAGTTCAAGCCGTGGGATAGATGTTGCTTTCAATGGAGCAACCCTTGCTTTTCCGATGAGAAATGAAGTTTTCGAACATCCACCCTCGTTTGAGGTTAGGTATGCAACAGCGCCATACCCAGATGCGCTGGCATCTGAGAAAACGTGCATCTAAAACGCCGTATCTTTTGCTTGCTGTGGTAACTTTAGACATCTCGGATTGTTTATCTTCTGAAGGTTCGGGGCTTCGCTAATCCATTGTTTTGAAAACGTCGCTGGTGATCATCAGGAACTTCGTCATCCCAGGTGAGAGTGGTTTCTTTGCAGAGGTCCTTGCAGTATTTGCTTTGCCGGCAGCACACAAATGGAGCAGCAAAAACCAAGGGGTCATAGATGGATGATACTATGGAGAGAATGCCTCTTCTTGTCAGCGGTTTGTATGGCAACACACTGAGAAGCCAAATGTGTCTGTTTCGACGACCCAAAGTATTCCGAGGGCGTGCTCTGTAGGCAGGGGGTCATAATTGATGTCTCTTGTCTTTAACTCTTTGGATCGATCGTCAGCTGGGATGGTGTTTAGGACAGAGACGTCATTACTAGTATATTTACACAGTCTGAATCCACAGCCCCCACAGGCGGCAGTCAGTTCAGCAATCAGAGAACTGGCTTCGTTGGCATTCGGTACAGACTTTAAACAGTCATCGACGTAGAAGTTCTGCTTAATTGTATGGGCGACTTCTGAACTTAAGTTGTTTCCTTCATCTGCGACGCGTCTAAATGCGTAGTTGGCGATACTTGGTGAGCTCACTGCGCCGAACAGGTGTACCTTCATCCAGTACTCTTCGAGTTCCTTTGATATGTCACCATTCGGCCACCAGAGGAATCTGAGATGGTTGTATTGGTGTTTGGGTACTTTCACTTGGTAGAACATAGGCTCCACGTCACAAGTGAAGGGTACCTGGTGTTCTCTGAATCTGGTTAGAACACCTATCAGAGAATTGGTGAGATCAGGCCCTTGCAGCAACTGATCATTTAAGGATATTCCATTGAATTTAGCACTACAGTCAAACACCACTCTAATTTTATCCGGTTTTCTTTGATTGTATACTCCATGATGTGGCAGGTACCACACATGTCCAGATTTGGCTGTGAGCAGGGAGTCTGGGATACGTTCAGCATAGTCATTCTGGAGTATTTTGTCAATGAAGTTGACGTAGCCACATACATGAGAAGATGAATGTACACGAAAGGGTAGTATAAATGGCAGATAGGGATTATAAAGGCTGGCAATAAACTTCAAGTTGGGTACTGTTGTGAAGATAGCAGATGGAGAGGTTCGATGGACCGAAGACAGAGATATGAAATAGGTTTGATTTGGACACTAAAAGAAGGTAAAAGCACTTTGGGATAACGCATTTGACGTGACGACACAGCTGATTAATACTGAAGCTAAGATAGGACCAATTATGGTACCGAGAGAGGCGAGGTAACTAATGGGACAAGTTAGCCAAAAACAGTAGCAGGTTCCCGTGAGTCTGGAGAGGAAAAAGCTCACTTTGATAGATCGAAGTGTGATTTTTGGGTATCAAAAAGTAAATAAAAGATTGAAACCTTTAAAACAAATCTCCTTTATGCCACAGTATCGTCATCAGCTGTACTGGTGTGGAAAAAAATGACATAGGTAAAAGATATAGTACGAAAAACCAAATCTTTTATGCAAGGGAGCTTTAATTACGGTTCATAGTAAGAGGAGGGTGGGGGTGACAGTTAGGTTTATCGAAAGTTTTATAATTTTATAATTGTGATTGGGTGGAGGAAAGGGATGTCTAAAATGGGGTGCTGTGTGAAAAACGACTTTAATAAACGGAAGTTGGAGAGAAAAAGCCAATTTATAACTGAAGAGGATCGCGATGTATGAAAAGAATGCAATCCTGTGTATTTTTTCACTTTTATTATTTTTAATATAATATAGAGACTTATCTTTCAATTTGCAGATAAAAGATGATAATGGCCACTGACCACAGTTTTCCATATTTTTCACCCATTCATTTCTTCAAGTATATTTTTTGGTGAAATATACGTTTATGAAAATAAAAAATTTATTTTTCTTTCTCTAGGTATTACTACATCTTTGTTTATAAAAAAGAAGAAAAAAAAAACAATTTTCAACATATTTCTAATTCCAGGTGGATTATAGAAACTGATACATTCCAGTATATTGTAATTGCATATATGAAACATAAATTCATAGATATATAATGACAATTATAAAGGAAAACAGGGTCTACAGTGAATTCAGCAGATTAGTTATATTATTATATTATTATTATTATTATTATTATTATTATTATTATTATTATTATTATTATTATTACTCACAATAACAACCCTATTCATATGGAACAAGCCTAAAGGGGCTAAGTACGATGTTTGATGCAAATGCAATATCTCTTAAAACTTTAATAAAAAAACAAAGAGTTTTATACGCAATTCATTAAAAGAATTATCTCTCTCGCTATGAGGCATCGCAAAACAACTGTTATTACGCCTAGTAACAGCAACATCACCAACAACAACAAAAACAACAACAGCAACAACAAAATAATGGCGTAGTTTTTCCGTTTGTACGTCGAAATCCACGATTAAAGAGCCGCATATCATTTATCAAAGAGCACTCTACCGGGTTGGAGTACATCGCCACTTGATGAGAGTCAGTGATAGGTTACCACCCCCCAAAAATAATGCGAGTATATAATAAAGCCGTAGCTTTACCCCCCTCCCCTTATTCCAGCCCCCACCCCCACCCCCAAAACCCCCACAGGGAAATCGTCGATAACGTTCGAGTGTTCTTGATAGAAAATTAGTAAAACGAGGTCTACTTTATGAAACCAGAATTTAATGAAAAGGTTGTTCATCGTTTACAACATTTCTGAGAAAATTCGGGATGAGAGAGGAATGTATGGAGTCTTTTTGATATAGAGGGAAAATACCAGATTCGTGCTGCAATTATTTGAAAGAGTTTTTTGATAAATTAATCAGTATTATCCATGAAAGTAAATTTTTCTTTTCATTTCATTTTATAAAACGAAAAAATAATTTCCACATTTTTTTTTGAATGTACAATATATTTATTAATATATAGAAATATAGATTACAAAAAGTATCAAGTTATTGAACACCGAATATATACAGCAAATATATGTTACAGTAAATCATTCATATTCATATCCGAGAATTTTTTACAAAATACACCTGTACACTCCTTCTTCAATGTTTCAGTAATTATGTATCTCTCTGCCATTATTGTACCAATCCATGAAATTAGATGGTTATGCTGCAGTCATCCATTTCTTAGAACGTATTGATAATTGGGTATTCTTTGACAACAATAATATATTCAACATAAATTCAGTACATTCATATACAAGGACATACATCAATCGATGTTTCTCTAGACAACGCCTCAGACTAGGTGGTGTCAAACTCAAGCGCTATATCGGTCCATATTTCATACTGATGACACATTAGGTGGGCCATTAGCTGTATAGTATCAGGAGCTATTGCAAAAGACCAGGAATGATAATGACAATAAATTGTAGTTGTATAAGAAGACCTTATCCCCTGCCATTACTGCTACAAAATCTTAACACCATTTGTTCTGTGTTAGTGAATTAAATTTCGGAGTAAAGTATGAAGTTGGAGCAAGCTTCAGTAACTTATTTAATCAAGGTGCGGTTGTGGAAACTTGTATACAAATACATAAAGAACAGTTCTTAAAACTAAGCTTGAAACACTTTATCTGAATAATTCCTTTGGGAAAAGTGAACGTGTCTTTTATTACAGGAGATTTTACGTTATATGATTTATGTGACAAGTAGAAATAATTCATTTCAGGTAATTTGATTAATTTATCAAGTACAATATCTCCCTGAAATAACATAGAAAATAATTAATTTTACTTTATATGATTTATGCGTCAAGTATTATTTCTCCCTGAATCACAAACAATAATTCATTTTACACAATATAATTTATGCGTCGAGTATCATATATCCGTGAAATCAAATAGAAAATAATTCATTTTATAAAGGTCCTCTATACAGTCCATCTCTTTCTAGTCAATGCCTGAGTAACGTCTATAATTGCATGATTAAATAGGCATCCATTATTCCTCTATTAATACGCACCATTCCTCGTCATTGTCATATATATAAAATTTACTCAAACCTCTGTTATCTGCTATAGTAGATTCACATCAACCGTGCATCCGATGCCTAGGCCAGTCCCTTACGACGCCCCTAAGTAGCTGTTGATAAGCCAGTCACAGGGCTGTAAACTCTTAGTCTTTCGAGGGAGTTAACATAGGCAGGATGTATGTTCCACCTCTCCTGAGGGATACGTTTTTCAAAAGTACATGCATCCTGCCTATATGAACCCTCTCGATGGACTGAGAGTTTCCAGCCCTGTGATTGGCTAATCAACAGCCAATCAGAGGCGTCATAAGGGACAACTGGCCTGAATATCAGATGCATGGTTGATGTGAATCTGCAATAGTAGTATCGGTATAAAGACAACGATTAAAGGTGTTTATTAAGCTGGTGGAATCCCGACATTATTAGATTCCACATCACATATTCAAAGGGTATTAATATAACGATAGATTAAACAGTTATTCTGCTTGAATCCTTCATTTATGAGTATTTTGACACTCAATGCTTTCTCAATTTATTAAAGTGAATATAAAACAGATTTTTCTCTCACTATGAACCTTACTTACGTGACAGGAAACCTCATTATTACCTATTTCTTTACTTCCAAATGTATTATTAGCAAATTTTATTCTGGTATTTGGTACAGCTATAAATCTTTTGGTTTCTGTTAGATGATCAACATTTAATTGTTTTAAAAAGAGAAAGCATATTCAGAAATAGGTATGTATTTAGTAAATCATTTAAAAATATTTACTCTCATTTTGCACGTAGTTAACTGAAATTTTAATATATACAGATATATATATATATATATATATATATATATATATATATATATATATTATATATATATATATATATATATACATGTGTGTGTGCGTGTAATTGGTATGTACATACGGTATATGGGTACGTGTATATGTATGTATGCATGTATATAATAAATTTAAGTATATTGATGTCTTAATTTAAATTGTTATGACTACCTATTGTTTTGTTGATTTTGTACACACATTACATATATATTGAATTGCAGCGTGAACTTTAAAATGTATTTTTAAGAATAAAAGTAAAAAAAAAGTATTTCAAATAAAGAGAAAATAAGATAAAATCATTTATTTTCCTTACTTATATTTATTCATAGTGCACTGCTATTTTTTTTTTTTTCTTTTATTAATATAAAAATTATTACAGTTCGATTTTATTATAAAAATATTATTACAGTTCGATAATTAACATTATTTGAATAATTCTCCTAACAGAGAAATGTAAATATAAACTTAAACATCTTAAGTCAAAATCAAAACAAAACTTATATTTTCCAAAATTCTTTTTACTTACATGCTTGGAATATTGCTTGTATATCGAGATTTTAATATACGTACATCCTTTGTTATTCTAATTTAATTTTAAAAAGAACAATGATATTTCGGCAGTTACTGCTGTGTTTATAACACATCCACAAACAATACAAATAGCCGGTGATCGATAAAATGGCAGTGTTTTATTAACAATGGATAAATGAAAAGGAATGACTCGGGTTGCAAATCGTGCAAGCTGAAGCCATCTGTTGGTCCTTGGAAGAGCAAAACCAACTGATTTTTTCTTTTTGGGGGGGTGGAGGGATGGGAGCTGGGCTGTTCCGCCTTCACCTCTGCATCCCTAACAAGAACCGGTTTTTTTTTTTTTTTTTTTTTTTTTTTTTTTTTTTTTTCCAAACCTTGATTAAACGGTTGGTAATTATGCGATTAGCTTTCGTTCCAATTACAATATCAAACGAAATATCCTGTAACAATGTTCCTCAAATTGTTTACAGTACATCACTTGATGCTTGTCTTATTTTTTTTTTTTTTTTTTTTTTGACTTGGAACAAATTATTCAGCATTTACAGCATTTAGTATTATCTAAAACAAATAAAAAAATTTCCTTTAATTTAAATAAACCATACGCAATACTTAGTCTGGTATAAATATGTGTTAGATTTACATGGAAAGTAAATTACATAATTTAAAGACAATTTAACGATTAAAAAAATTTATGATTTCTAAAATAGTTGTAGTTTTATTGGTAGTTCTCGCTGGCTATTTGGAACTATCCTACGTCAACACTGGCCATTATATCAAAATATATTTTTGTACTTCTAGATACGTTCAATAATGAAAAGTGGGCAATATAAATGTTTTGTTGAAAAATAAATTAGAATCACAAAGAATGTATATTCAATGTAGATATACAAGCGATATTTCGCAGTATGCAACTAAAGAATGTTTAAACTATATGTTTTTATTTTTATTTTTTTTTTTTTTTTTTTTGCAAAATGTTATCTAAGTTTACATTTATATTTTTGTATTAAGAGAATTATTCAAATAATGTAAGTTATTGAAATGTAATTGCATTCTTATAATAAAAGATAAAAAAAATAATGATAAGTAGGTCACGAATTTCCTCCACTTACAACTTTCAGAGATCGATTTTATACATCAAATTTCTAACTGAACTGAGTTCTGACAGAAAATTCAAGATGAGCAAATGGCTTTGTTTCTAAAGGAAATATAATATGAACATATGCACCAGGAAGTTATTTTAAAATGTATACTTTAGACATATTATTTTATGAGCGCTGCTTTATTCGGTAAACTTTACACACCTGTTAGTTGTCGACTAGTGTCTTATGGGAGAAATTCAAATGCAGAATTTTACTGGTAATTTCCTCCAGCCATAAATCTTAGAAGACGTTTTAATTTATGTGCCAGGTGATGCGTCTTCCGTAAACCTCTTTAAGCCATTATGTCTCGAATCAGTCTCTCTCTCTCTCTCTCTCTCTCTTTCCTGATAATATGTGAGCAATGACTGCAATTCCAAGATTAGATAATGCCTCATTATTCCTCGACGTTGATATACATATTACGTTCTTCACTGGCTTCATATATACTAAAGTAACCAGAAGTCTCTCTCTCTCTCTCTCTCTCTCTCTCTCTCTCTCTCTCTCTCTCTTTGATGATAATCTGTGAGTAATGTCTCATTAATCCAGACATTAGTATACGTACCCCGTTCGTCGCCAGTTTCATATATACTATACTATCCAGAAGTCTCTCTCTCTCTCTCTATCATGATAATGTGTGAGTAATGTCTCATTAATCCCAGACATTAATACGCGTACTTAACAACGTGAGTTTCATATATACTAAAACATCCAAACTCTCTCTCTCTCTCTCTCTCTCTCTCTCTCTCTCTCTCTCTCTCTCTCTCTCTCCTACGATAGTAATAATCGTCTTGATATCATACTTAAATACTTAAAATTTTTCATCGATATATCTGAAG
>NC_087201.1:164048648-164069573 GCF_015104395.2 Macrobrachium nipponense
ATATATATAGATATATATATATATGTGTGTGTGTGTGTGTGTGTGTGTGTGCGTGTGTGTGATATAAATATATAATAGTGTACACAAACACACATATCTTGAAAGCGCGCGCATTTTAGGTTACACAGGAATAATGCCTAAGGACAAGAAATGAGAACAGAAGCAGCACGAGAGAAGAGAGCAACTTAATTCCAGGAAGGGAGAGTCTGAATTAATCAGTATATCATCATCTTCATCATCATCATCTTCATTATCAACAATTCCTTATTCTCCTGCAGGTCATATACACACGTTCATTCCCTCCGTTATCAGCCTTGGAGCACTTCCTTTCATTTATTCAGAGTATTCCTCTTTATTTATTTTTTTATTAATATTATTCTACTTAGTTTCACGCGTTCCAACTTCCTCTTTACATTCTCTCTCTCTCTCTCTCTCTGGGTGTTCGTTCCAGTCGTACGATACGGAACGTATTTCCTTTTTCGTTCTTGCTATAATATCCATTTGGGCTTTTTACGTTATACCTTTCCTGTTGCATCAATATGTATATTTTGTTTTATGCAACAAGTTCATGGATCACGTATTCATTATCTGTTTATGAAACATGGACATGTTTTTTTTTTTTTTTTTTTTTTTGTAAAAGAGGAAAAAAAATATCCATTTCCATGTAAATGGAAATGGAAGGATTTCAATCCTTAGTGGATATGACAACAAATATATATTATATATATATATATATATATATATATATATATATATATATATATATATATATATATATATATATATATATATTATAACGAACAAGTTGTCACTTTAAATGGCAAACTGTAAAGAGAAAAGGTATCTATAACTATGGGTAAATAATATGAATTATTTTATACTTCCTGATAGTTATAGCCACACCCTATTTCTCCCAGAGGCAAGTATTCTATAACGAAATCCTACCCTTTAGATTTCTGTAAGAGCAAACTATTGAGATGGCTATTTGTCTGTCCGACCGCACTTTTTCTGTCCGCCCTCAGATCTTAAAAACGACTGTGGCTAGAGAACCGCAAATTGGTATGGTGATCATCCACTAACCAGTCACCAAATATACCGAATTGCAGCATTTTAGCATCAGTAGTTTCCATTATATTCAAGATTGAAGTTAGCCATGATGATGCTTCTGCCAACAACACAGGCCTCCACAGGGGCGTGGCTGAAAGTTTCTTGGGCCGTGGCTGAGGGTTTCATACAGCATTATACGCTGTACAGAAACTATTTTTTGCCATGTAGGAGTAATTTTTAATCCCGCATCTATTATCATAAGATTTAATATTGTTGCTCTTTTCTATATTTTTCCACATAGGAATTATTGTGTTTTATTATCTTTATCATTATTGAGATTTGCTGTGTATCTTAATTTTGCGGAATGTATGTTGTGTCTGCATAGTTTATCCCTGTAGATGCTCCTCAGCTGAAACAAATATTATTATTATTATTATTATTATTATTATTATTATTATTATTATTATTATTATTATTATTATTATTATATCGTCGTCTGCTTTTTCTAATTTTATTTTCATCTTAATATCTATTCCTTTACCTCACCCTATTGTGGCTGTTATCATTTACACCTACGACCCAAATTGATATAGTATCCTTTTAAATTTGCTACTTATCTTTCCAGTTTCATTATCTTTCCCGTTTCATTTCCTTTATGTCTCACTTATACTTCTCCGACTCACTTCCCCCCCCCCCCCAGTTTATATAACTTTATTTCCTAATCAGGGAAATGAGTTAGTCGCCAGAACAACTATCCCTGATCGTCAGATCTATTAAGGATTGATTCAGTTGGGAGGGAGGAAGCAGCTAATGATTCTTTAAATAATAATAATAATAATAATAATAATAAAATAATAATAATAATAATAATAATAATAATGATAATAATAATAATAATAATATAATAATAATAATAATAATAATAATAATAATAATAATAATAATAATAATAATAATAATAATAATAATAATAATACTCATACTTCTAATAGTAATAATAAAAGGTTTTATAAAACTTGATTTGTAAGATGTCTGTCTTTAAAATATTCTCCAGCATTACTTCAGTCTCAGTCTCTTTGTATTTTGGTTCTAAACAAAGATATACATATATATATATATATATAGATATATATATATATATATATATATATATATATATATATATATTAACCTTATCACTTACACAATTGTTCTGTGCATTATTTCAATTAAAATAGAACCTCATTGAAACTGAATGGTATGAAGCTGAGATATTTATTAAAAATGTTACAAGCATCCCTGTACTAAACAGACCACATAGTCAAGTATTCCTGGAGATATATATATATATATATATATATATATATATATATATATATATATATATATATATATATATATACATATGTGTGTGTATATGGTATGTATGTATTTAAGTATGTATGCATATCACTGAAACAAATAAATCCTGAGGAAATAATGCCCGTATTTTCAGGTAAAAAAATATAGAGGGAAAATAAATGAAACCAATTCCGTACATTTCAAAAACTCAACTGTATATAAAATTTAGACCAGGAACCTTACCCCCGCGAAATTATTATGAGACTAATTTCTTTTCATTCCGGGTAAAATTGGACAGGGGAAAAAATATTGTAAAGCCGCGTAAATGGAGAAATGAAAAGTGAAAGATATGGGGAGGCAAGCTAATAGGAACATTTCTACCACCAAGACTCCATTCGGCTCGGTTAATTTTTGGGAGTGTGTGGGTTACGCACGCTTTTTTCTGCTCTTCATTTTTTTTCCTCCCGCCAAGGAAATCCTGTCTCATCTTTCTGTGGAATACAAATTATAACATCTTATTCATTGAGACAAGAGAAGCTGAAAACGCCGAGAAATTTTGCTGGAATGATGTAAAAAGAGAAAGAAAGAAGAGGAATATTAAAGGGGATGCAGCTGGGAGAATTGACGTTGCAGGTTGTTTTAATTTTTCGTATCTCGTTTTTTAGTATAGGATTGTTCAGCAAACAGTCAGAGGTTTTATTTGCCATGACATAAATTTAAATACTTGCTGGAAACATTATTAAGTATTATCCTGTAATGCTATATTTTAAGTTGTGGTTAAATTTCTTCCTAGTGTCGTTGAACCATTACTAAGTATTATAATGTAATTCTATAGTTTCAAATAGGATTGCTTCCTTCTTGACGTCGTAGAAACATTTTAAGTATTATAATGTAATTGTATAGTTTCAAATAGGATTGCTTCCTTCTTGACGTCGTAGAAACATTGCTACGTATCATAATGTAATTCTATAGTTTCAGAAAGGATTACTTCCTTCTTGACGTCGTAGAAACATTTTAAGTATTATAATGTAATTCTATAGTTTCAAATGGATTACTTCCTTCTTGACGTCGTAGAAACATTGCTAAGTGTTATAATGTAATTCTATAGTTTCCAATAAGATTACTTCCTTCTCGACGTCGTAGAAACATTGGTAAGTATTATAATGTAACTTTATAGTTTCAAATAAGATTACTTCCTTCTTGACGTCGTTTCTTGACGTTGTAGAAACATTGCTAAGTATTATAATGTAATTCTATAGTTGCAAATATAACTACGAGTTAATCGCCTTATGTACATTAATGAAAATGAGTTGCAATGTTTTTTTTGTTGATGAGAGTTTTCCCCAGTACGAGGTTAGTATACCTTTCCATGAATTTGACATTTATACTTCCTTTCATTTTTTTGTAAAATGATAAAAGTATACCTCTTATATTAGAAATAAGTATACTATAAGCTAAGTATATCTTAGTTTAACCACACCGCTGAGCTAATTAACAGCTCTCCTAGGGCTGGCTCGAAGGATTAGATATTTTTACGTGACTAGGAACCAGTTGGTTAACTAGCAACGGGACCTGCAGCTTATTGTGGGATCCGAACCACATTTGATCGAGAAACGAATTTATAATCACCAGAAACAAATTCCTCTGATTCATTCGAACTAAAGACTACCGAATGGGTAGACGAGCTCGTAAACCACTCGTCCAACGAGGAATAATAAGTATACTATAAAGTAAACTGAACGTGCAAATCTAGTTATCATTACTCATTCACTTCGTTGGCTCTCAGGCCTCTGAGTGGCCCATGGATTCTTGTACAAGACCTCTCCACATTCCCTTACTGAGTTCTACATCTCTCCAGTTATTTTCAGGATTCTCCACTTCCAATTCTCTTCTTAGATCTCTTAGCACATTATCTATCCATCTCATCCTCTGTCTTCTCCCCTTTCTATTCATCCTTCCATAACCACTTGGGGCATTCTGTCCTCTTCCATTCTAACCGTATATCCCGCCCAAAGCATCCTCTGTGATCTCATATAGCCAGTTATTAGAAGTTGTCTAGTTAAGTCTATTTCTTCGTTGTGTCGTCTTCTCTAAACATCTTCATTCATATCGCAAAAGGAACCTGTTATTCTACGAAAAAAAAATGTCTTCTAAAAACAGTAGTCACTGCTGAGCGTCCAGGTCTCACTACCATATATAGTATTACTAGGCTGAGAAGTGTTGCAATTTCTTAATTTGGTAGACCTTATGGTGGGTTTTCTTTTTAAAAGATGTTGCAGACTGAAACAGCATGTATTCCCCGCTGAAACTCTAGCCAGGACCTCTCTCTCTCTCTCTCTCCGTCTCATTTCTAGCTCGGTACATGCTTCTTAAATATTTAAATTCCCTCAGGTTCTCGATCTCTACCACAATTTGTTGTTGTTGATGTTGTTGTTGTTGATGTCGGTTGTTCCTTGACAATCTCATCGTTTCGGTTTTACTTTCACTGATGTCTAGTCCCAATCTGGCTGCAGTTTCTTAGAAAGGTGCTCACAGACTGTCTGTTTTGTATATATGTATCTAAGAAATCAAAATCATCTGCAAATGCAAGGACTTTGGCACATTTTTATCTCCCCAAGATGACCCCTCTCTCAAATTCCTCGATGGTGCTAATTATGTTCCCTAAAATTAGATAAAAGAACATTGGAGACAGAAGGCATCCCTATCTGAAACCTGTATTCATTTCAAAACATTCAATTTCTTTCATTCCCACCTGGACACAACTCTTACTATTCCTGTAGCATACTTTTATTATTATTATTATTATTATTATTATTATTATTATTATTATTATTATTATTATTATTATTATTATTATTATTATTATTATTATTATTATTATTATTATTATTATCTACATGAAACAACCACTCGGGGGTCACTGACCTGAAATTCAAGCTTCCAAAGGCTATTACAGTGTTCATTTGAAAGAAGCCAGCAAAAGGTGATAGAAAATACGAAAAAAAGAGATGATTTAGTAATATGTAAATTTAAAATGCAGTAAAAACTGCATAAGTGAAAGAACGTTCACGTACCAAGTACCAAAAAAAATAAATAAATAAATAAAAGTTTGTAATACATTCAATTTAAAATACAGTAAGAACTGCAAAAGTGAAAGAACGTTCACGTACGAAGTCAAAAAAATAAATAAATAAAAGTTTGTAATATATTTCATTTAAAATACAGTAAGAGGTGCAAAAGTGAAAGAACTTTCACAGTACCCAGTTACCAAAAAAAAAACAACAGAATAAAAGTTTGTAATCTTATTTTTTTTTTAAAAATACAGTAAGAGCTGCTTATGGTGAACAAAAAACGTTCACGTTACCACCCCAGGTACCAACAAAAAAACCAAAAAAAAAAAAAAAATAAAAAATACAAATAAATAAGAGTTTTGTGTATATTTTTATTTAAAATACAGTAAGAACTGCAAAAGTGAAAGAACGTTCACGTACCCAGTACCAAAAAAAAAAAAATAAAAGTTTGTAATATATTATATTTAAAATACAGTAAGAACTGCAAAAGTGAAAGAACATTCACGTACCAAGTAAAAAAAAAAAAAAAAAAAAAAAAAAAAAAACAAAAAAAAAAAAAAAAAAAAAAAAACGAAAAAGCAAAATTCCCAATGCCTTCAAATAAGACCGGTGCTAGATTTACAATCACTTTTGAGAAAATGGTCAACATCTGCATCTGTTGTTATATATTGACTTGTTTGGGAAACCTCCCAGACTCCGTTTATACACGTCCCTCTGAATGCAGAAACAGTTCGCGGATTTTTTGGAAAAGGAAATTTCTTTTCTCTCACTGATTCGGTCGTTTTTTCTGCTACAGATTTGTTTTACTACTCGTGAGGAGGATTAGTGATAAGTAAATATATATATATATATATATATATATATATTATATATATATATATATATATATATATATATATATATATATATATATATATATATATATATATATATGAATAACTTGATCACGAAGTATATAAAACGTGATGCTATGTAAAAATAAAGGTTTTTTGCCACGAAGGAAAAAGTAAAAAAGTGAGATAGCCAAGTACTTTCGGTCCTGTTCGGACCCTTTACTGAGGACCGAAAGTACTTGGCTATCTCGCTTTTTCATTTTTTCTTTCGTGGCAAAAAACCTTTATATATATACATATATATATATATATATATATATATATATATATATATATATATATGTATGTATATATATATGTATGTATATATATATATATGTATATATATATATATATATATATATCTATATATATATATATATATATATATATATATATATATATATAATGATGTCTATGCTTAACGAGTAGAACATGGAAAATTAATCATCTTTTAACAAAATCTCTAACATTCAAACGCAGAAATTAAACACGAGAAATAAATTCATTCATTTCAATACGAATTTGAAAGAAAAAAAAAAACACACAAAGAAATCCCGAGACGCATTTTAGGGTTTTCTAAAGCAAAGAGTGACAGAGGATTAAATATGAATGCAGAATGAAGGGAATTTTTTCGCCGGCTATGAGCGTAGCATCCATAATGCAAGAATCTGGTTCATAATACACGACGGGAACCCAGTCCCCTCACCCCCCCCCTCCCCCCCCCACCCCCCAAATAAAACTCGAATTAAACGGAATTGGTACAGATAAGAAAGGACGTTTTATCCTTTGGGATCGTTTCCCGAAGTACTGAATAGTACTGAAATACAGAAATGGAAAATTGGTACTTGAAGGGTTAGGCGACCCGGAACTGTTGATTTCATTTTATTTATACGATTGCTTCTGAAATTGATCTGGGGGTTATTGTTATTATTATTATTAGCAAACACATGCATACAGAAATTATGTATGAAAATTAGTAACTTAACTAAGTCTACGGGCATAACCAGTCACGTTTCACGGGCAGAATCAGCCCGGTTTTAGGGAATCCCTTCTCACCACCACCCACTTCGGAGGGTGGGGGGAGGTAGGATGAAAACCCCACTATAAACCATCTTAGGGTAACCAACCATATACCCTGCCAAGTTTCATGCCCATCGGACTAGCCGTTTGGCCGTGATTGAATGACAGACGGACGGAAAGTCATTATGCCCACATTATATTAAGATTATTAGTTATTTATTAATTAGATTATTATTATTAATTATTTTAATTATTATTATTATTATTACAGTCAACCTGTTAGGCTGGCTAGTTTTTGTAGTGTGGGGTTCCGGGTTACATCCTGCCTCCTTACGAGTCCTTCACTTTTCTCACATTTGCGCTGTTTCTAGGAGCACACTCCTAGATTATCATGAGAATTACTGAAAATATCTTTGATGTTTCAAAGCCCAAACCATCAATTTTTAGCACTGATTTATGTGTAACTACATTTCCTTCAATAGATTCTCATTTTATCATTCCTTCTTCATTTGTAGAACAGACTTATCCAAGTGAACAACTAAACAATATATATTTTTAGAACTGTATAAAATACTGAGTGAGCCAATGCTTTTTATAGAAAATAGTTTTTGTATTATAATTAGGGCGGAAGTACCTCTTATTTAAAACTGGCCCATTTAACAAAAATGAAAATCTTTGCATGGGCCCTTTTAAGCTATATAAACTCATTTCACCTTTGATGTTAAAATACAAATGTTTAACTTTAGGCAATATGGTATTCTGTATTAAAATCAGGCGAAGTACCTCTTGTTTAATGGTCCCAAAAAATATAATTTTTTGCATGGACCCTTTTAAGCTATATAAAACTCAATTTCACCTTTAATATTACAATAAAAAAAAGGTTGAACTTTAAGCAACATGAATACCACTGGTATCTACATTCATTGACGTATTTATTTGCATTATTAAGATGATTTTTGTTTATATCTTCCATTACGACCTTTCTTTATAGAAGAGGACACTTCAAAGATATTTACTTTCATATTTAATGAGCAGCAGTAAGAAGCTTATACGTTCCTTGAGTTCGAAATTCAGTTTCAAGTAAAGTTTTGGTTTGCCATGGTTCAATAAACTGTTAATCACTTCCACGGCTTCTAATGTATTTCCTATTAGGAAATTTAATTTCACTGATTTATAAGGTACAATATTCAAACACATTCTATTCAATTAATAAAATATATATTTGCAAAACAATGGCATATCTCTCAGCGCTGTGTGAAGGTATTATCATAAAGTTTCCAAGACAAAGAAGCTAGTATAAACTATGCTGGGACAGTAAACATAAAACTAAAAAATAATCACTTACCGTATATGACAAACTCACGTGGCATACTCGTTACTCACAGACAAATAGAATTTTTTGCTAGTTCTATGCTTTCTGCAGTGAAAAATAACAAACAGTAAACGTGAGCTTTTTGTGGTTATATGTTGTTTTTAAAGTCAATACTAAATTAACAGACAAAATAATCTCTGAGCTCCCTGTCATTCTTTAGTTGATTCCATGTTTGTTTCGTAAACCCCAACTGGAAATTGGTAGCCTTTTTCTGGTGGACAAAAAAGCAGCCATCTCCTCTAACTCTTTGTAGTCTCTTGCTGTTTACGTCTATACTTTTGCAATTTCTGGAATCGAGAGAAATTTCAGCAAAAGGTCACCGAGAATCGGTATCGCAGTCAAGCCGCGAGACCCGTATTCGATTTCCCAGTGGGGTGTTAGCCAATGCATTTGTTTCAAGTTTCAAACCAACAGGTCTTTCTCCTGGATTTTCATTTCTAACTCTATTCGCTGTTTTTTTTTATTCTTTTATTATTTTTTAAAAAACATAATTTTCAATGATTGCTAACGCTATTAGCCTGTATTATTATTATTATTTCCTTTCAATATCGAATTACATGGAGAACTTTCATCTCATTTTTATGTTTATTGATTCATCAAAAAATTTTTTTTACACTATTATCCTTATATCAAATCTAAACTTGTCGAGGATGTACAATTTTTAGTGAAGAATTGGCTTGGATATTGTTCTTGTAAATTAATTCTCCTTGAAATTATTTTTTTCACTGTTTATATATATATATATATATATATATATATATCTATATATATATATATATATATATATAGTGTGTGTGTGCAAGTTCTTTTATGTGTATATTGAACACTGGTCTACACTGTTGAACATTTAACTAGGAGACACTATCCATTTCCCTGCGTTACACATCTGTTAGACTTCAAGGCTAAATCACTGAAAGAAAAGACAGCAATTGTTGCTGTGTTGCTCCCTTTAATCTCTTCTGTCGACAAAAGTTCCAGCCATGTAAATACATTCCAAATTTCCAGTTCTCTCTCTCTCTCTCTCTCTCTCAGGGGCATGCAGGAAATCACTAGATATCTTTTAACTCTACCCTGGTGATTTATTGCTTACAGTCGCAAATTTATTGAAAAGTTCCATTAGGCAAAATGATATATATATTTCTTATCTGTTCCAATTTTCCGAATTGTCCATCATTCTTGTTTTTGCCTTGTTTCGAGCATTCATTTATTTTTTTTTATTTTTTGGGTGTTTTACTTTTTTGAACAAACAACCTTAAATCATACTTACATAAATCCTAAATCTTACTTACACATTTAAAATCGACAGTTTATTCAGTAAATAAAGTGAATTTTAACTTTTCAAACTATGTTCAAAGGAAAATATGGTTACAGTATTTGGTTTGCATGATAAATCAAATAAAAGTTCATGTATTTTTACTATTATTTTATTTTGGAATATATATAGTTTTCCAGTGTCATATTAGCATAATCTTATTACAAATTGCTGTAAATGCATAAATATATTTCTTTTGCATGCGTTCATTTACTTATGTAATTCAAAATACAAAATGAAATGCCTGATAGCAAAATAGGTCATCTGTAACAATCTCAATAATAATAATAATAATAATAATAATAATAATAATAATAATAATAATAATAATAATAGTATAATAATAATAATTGTTGTCTATCAGTCATCCAATTCGGCTGTTATATATATATATATATATATATATATATATATATATATATATATATATATATATATATATGAGTAGGCTTCCGGGTTGCATCCTGCCTCCTTAGAAGTCCTTCACTTTTCTCACATTGTGTACTGCATGAGTCTTGGAGCTAGTTCAGCATTTTAGTATTTCCAGGTTCCTTTTCAGGGATCTTAGGATCGCGCCTAGTGGGCCCCTATTTATTATTATTATTATTATTATTATTATTATTATTATTATTATTATTATTATTATTATTATTTATTATTTTTTATTTTTTATTTTTTTTTTTTTTTTGCTCTATCAGTCCTCCAATTCGACTGGGTGGTATTTCTAGTGTGGGGTTCCGGGTTGCATCCTGCCTCTTAGGAGTCCATCACTCTTCTTACTATGTGTGCCGTTTCTAGGATCACACTCTTCTGCATGAGTCCTGGAGCTACTTCAGCCTCTAGTTTTTCTTAGATTCCTTTTCAGGGATCTTTGGGATCGTGCCTAGTGCTCCTATGATTATGGGTACGATTTCCACTGGCATATCCCATATCCTTCTTATTTCTATTTTCAGATCTTGATACTTATCGATTTTTTTCCCTCTCTTTCTCTTCAACTCTGGTGTCCCATGGTATTGCGACATCAATGAGTGATACTTTCTTCTTGACTTTGTCAATCAACGTCACGTCTGGTCTGTTTGCACGTATCACCCTATCCGTTCTGATACCATAGTCCCAGAGGATCTTTGCCTGATCGTTTTCTATCACTCCCCTCAGGTTGGTGCTCGTACCACTTATTACTGCAAGGTAGCTGATGTTTCTTGCACAGGCTCCAGTGGAGGGCTTTTGCCACTGAATCATGCCTCTTTTTGTACTGGTTCTGTGCAAGTGCCGGGCATTCACTTGCTATGTGGTTTATGGTTTCATTTTTCGTATTGCACTTCCTACATATGGGAGAGATGTTATTTCCGTCTATCGTACTTTGAACATATCTGGTTCTTAGGGCCTGATCTTGTGCCGCTGTTATCAGTCCTTCAGTTTCCTTCTTTAGCTCTCCTCTGTAGCCATTGCCATGTGTCATCGCTGGCTAGTTCTTTAGTCTGTCTCATGTATTGTCCGTGCATTGGTTTGTTGTGCCAGTCCTCTGTTCTTTCTGTCTTTCTCCTGTCTCTGTATATTTCTGGGTCTTCGTCTACTTTTATTAGTCCTTCCCAATGCACTCATTTAGCCACTCGTCTTCACTGGTTTTTAGATATTGCCCCAGTGCTCTGTTTTCGATGTTAACGCAGTCCTCTATACTTAGTAGTCCTCTCCCTCCTTCCTTTCGTGTTATGTATAGTCTGTCCGTATTTGCTCTTGGGTGTAGTGCTTTGTGTATTGTCATATGTTTCCTGGTTTTTCTGATCTATGCTGCGGAGTTCTGCCTTCGTCCATTCCACTATTTCCTGCGCTGTATCTGATTACTGGCACTGCCCATGTGTTTATGGCTTTTATCATATTTCCGGCGTTGAGTTTTGACTTGAGTATCGCCTTGAGTCTCTGCATATATTCTTTCCTGATCGTGTCCTTCATCTCTTGGTGTTTTATATCTCCTCCTTCCATTATTCCCAGGTATTTGTATCCTGTCTCATCTATGTGTTTGATGTTGCTCCCATCTGGTAGCTTTATCCCTTCAGTTCTCGTTACTTTGCCTTTTTGTATGTTGACTAAGGCGCATTTTTCTATTCCAAACTCCATCCTGATGTCCCAGATGCAATCCTTACAGTCTGGATTAGGGTATCTATTTCCTTGATGCTCTTACCATACAGCTTGATGTCGTCCATGAACATCAGATGGTTGATTCTGTTGCCTCTTTTCTTGAGTTGGTACCCAGCATCCATCTTCTGTAGTTACTTTTGTCATGGGAATCATGGCTACTACGAACAGTAGTGGGGACAGTGAGTCGCCCTGGAAGATCCCTCTCCTGATATTAACCTCTGCTAGTCTTATTCCAGAGCTTGTAAGTATTGTATTCCAGTTGCGCATTGTATTTTTGAGGAAGCTGATGGTATTTTCCTCTGCCCCATATATTTTCAGGCATTCTATTAGCCATGTGTGTGGTATCAAGTCGAAGGCTTTCCTTATAGTCTATCCATGCCATGCTTAGGTTGGTTTCCTTCTCCTACTGTTTCTTCATTACCATTTTGTCTATCAGGAGCTGGTCTTTTGTGCCCCTACACTTCCTTCTGCAGCCTTTCTGTTGGTGGGGGATGGTGTTTGTCTCCTCTAGGTAGTTGTATAGCCTTTCACTGATGATACCTGTTAGTAACTTCCACATTAATGGTAGGCAGGTGATAGGCCTGTAGTTACTGGCTCTATTTCCCTTACTCTTGTCTTTTTGTACTAAGGATGTTCTTCCTGTGGTCATCCATTTGGGTGCATGGTGATTTGAGATACAATGCTGGAGTTGTTCTGCTATTCGTGGGTGTAGGGCCTTGAAGTTTTTGAGCCAGTATCCATGGACTTCATCGGGACCTGGGGCTTTCCAGTTTGGCATTTTCTTTAGTTGGTGTCTTATTATTATTATTATTATTATTATTATTATTATTATTATTATTATTATTATATGTACATGGAACAAGCCCTTCATAAGTGCTGCTAACTTGACATTCAAGCTTCCAAAGATTATCATGGTGATCATTAGTAAGACGTAAAAGAAGGCAACGTGACATACAGAAAGAATAGATTAATTATTGGATATTGAATATCAAAAGTTCAATCTCATTTTTAGGTCGCTTCCAACAGCAAAAGACAAAACCTAACATTTATAAAACTATAAAAAAATTTAGACAAGAAAATCATGGAAAGTAAAGTCTGGAGACTGAGGTCTCAGAAATCCTCAGAGGGGGAAAATCACTTCGACGGGATAAATAAAAGATGCTGAATATGAGGGAGATTACATTAATACCTCAGTCTTTAAAGTTGCCCCTGTCTTCCTGGCCAGGCCCACACTTGATGGAAGAACGATTATGTTATAAAAAGAATATATGCTTACCTGCTTGGATGTACATATATAGCCACACCCACAACCATACAAACACACACACACACACGCACACACACACAAATATATATATATAATATATATATATATATATATAATATATATAATATATATATAATATATATATATCCATAGATATAATATATATAGTATCCATATTTATCCATTAAATATACATACATGCTTACATACATACGCACATACATACACCCACATAAGATAACTCAGTAAGCAAAGCACATTACCGAAATTGAATCTGCTTTACCGCATTCCGTTGAGTATCCATATCTTGCAATGTACTCTCACTCTTTTTTTATTTTATTGCCTTATTTTTCGCGAGAAATCCCACCTCCCTTAAACTCAGGATTGGGGATCATAGCGTTCATGCTCTCATTGGCAAAGGGCAGCTCATACTACACAGGCATTTGCGAGCAAAATGATGTACACAAAATATTTATTAGAGAAATATCTGAGAGTATTTCCCCAAAAAGTCGTAATAGTTTTTTATTTTCTTTATTTATTTATTTATTTATTTTGCAGATATAAATATTTTAAAATATACCTCATATGAAGACTATACTATGATTCTTAAGTGCATTATTATACATAATGATCAAATTAAAAATAATTTGTATTTATTCATAAATTTCAGGAACATATTTTTAAATATACCTCATTCGAAGGTTATACTGAGTTTCTTAAGTGCAGTATTATAAATAACAATCGAATTAGAAATAATTTGTATTTATTCATAAATTTAAAGATCATATTTTAAAATACACCTCATTTGAAGGCCATACTATGTTTCGTAAGTGCAGTGTTATACATACTGGTCAAATTGAAAATAATTTGCATTTATTCATAGATTTAAGGAACAGCCAGTATTATTCAACACCATAAAATTAAAAAGATATTTGATATCTATCAAAATTAAGGAATATATTTTGACATACACCTTATCCGAAGACTTATATTTTGTTTCTTAAGAATAAAAGAACATTATTTTCAAACATTACCATATTCGAAGACTATATTATATTCAGTTTCTCAAACCCAGTACTATTCTTCATTATCAAACTAAAAGGAAATTCGATAATCACGAGATACGTAATAAAGCCTTAATCAGCTACGCGAATCGTCAACGATGCATTGATAATAATTTTGCGCAGCGTTTTCCCGCCATCCAATACTACCATTATGAACGCACCAAGAAGTGACTAACAAATTTTTTCCCCGGACATTCTCGTTAGCGGGAACTGGGAATATTACCGGGAATATTACCGCAAACTATTTCCTGATTACAGAATGCTTTTAGATAGTTCGTTCTGAAAACAGAGCTTCGTTGTGCGAAAGTTTCTGTCTCGTCATGAGAATACAGGTGTGTATATGTATATATATATATATATATATATATATATAGATATATATATATATATATATATATATATATATTAATATATATATATATATATATATATATATATCATGTGAACAAGCAATAAATTTTAACACGTTATACTGTAGATATCAAATAAAATAATCTACATGGAGTTTCAATAATTCTTTTATTTTTACTTTGAAGAACTGAGATCATGGTAGTCATTAACAAGATATTTTGTTCGCCATATTGATATCTGAAAGTGCCTCAAAACCAAAGTCATTGTCCCTTTGTAAGCGATCTCTTTTACAGACAAGATTTCATTAACGAATAGTGGATTTCTTATAGTTTGATACTGTATTCAAAACATTCCATACAAAAGGGAAGTAAAACATAAACGTCAAGATTATAAGCAAAAACATATCTTTACTCATTATTATTGTTAGTATTATTATTATTATATTATTTTTTTGTCTTTCACAGTTCGACTGGGTGGTATTTATAGTGTGGGGTTCCAGGTTGCATCCTGCTTCCTTAGGAGTTCATCATTTTTCTTACTATATGCGCCGTTTCTAGGATCACACTCTTCTGCATGAATCCTATAGCTACTTCAGCCTCTAGTTTTTCTAGATTCCTTTTCAGGATCTTGGGATCGTACCTAGTGTTCCTATGATTATGGGTACAATTTCCACTGGTGCATCCCATATCCTTCTTATTTTTATTTTCAGATCTTGATACTTAACCACTTTTTCCTCTCTTTCTCTTCAATTCTGGTGTCCCATGATATTGCGACATCAATGAGTGATACTTTCTTCTTGATTTTGTCAATCAACGTCACGTCTGGTCTATTTGCATGTATCACCCTATCTGTTCTGATACCATAGACCCAGAGGATCTTTCCCTGATCGTTTTCTATCACTTCTTCAGGTTGGTGCTCGTACCACTTATTACTGCAAGGTAGCTGATATTTCTTGCACAGGCTCCAGTGGAGGGTTTTTGCCACTGAATCATGCCTCTTTTTGTACTGGTTCTGTGCAAGTGCCGGACATTCGCTTGCTATGTGGTGTTTGGTTTCATTTTTCGTTTTGCACTTCCTACATATGGGAGATATGTTATTTCCATCTATCGTTCTTTGAACATATCTGGTTCTTAGGGCCTGATCTTGTGCCGCTGTTATCATTCCTTCAGTTTTCATCTTGAGCTGTCCCCTCTGTAGCCATTGCCAATTGTCATCGCTGGCTAGTTCTTTAGCCTGTCTCATGTATTGTCAATATATTGGTTTGTTGTGCCATTCCTCTGTTCTGTTTGTCATTCTCCTGTCTCTGTATATTTCTGGGTCTTCGTCAGATATTGCCCCTGTGCTCTGTTCTCGATGTTGATGCAGTCCTCTATGCTTAGTAGTCCTCTCCCTCCTTCCTTTCGTGTTATGTACAGTCTGTCCGTATTTGCTCTTTGTAATGTTATATGTTTCCTAGTTTTCTGGCCTATGCTGCGGAGTTCTGCCTTTGTCCATTCCACTATTCCTACGCTGTATCTGATTACTGGCACTGGAATAGTGGAATGGACGAAGGCAGAACTCATCAGTATAGACCAAAAAACTAGGAAACATATGACAATACACAAATTACTGCTACACCCAAGAGCAAATACGGACAGACTATACATAACAGGAAAGGAATGAGGGAGAGGACTACTAAGTATAGAGGACTGCGTCTACATCGACGACAGAGCACAGGGGCAATATCTGAAAACCAGTGAAGACGAGTGGATCAAGAGTGCATTGGAAGAAGGACTGATTATTATTATTATTATTATTATTATTATTATTATTATTATTATTATTCAGAAGATGAACCCTATTCATATGGAACAAGGCAATCAAAGGGACCATGGACTTGAAAGTCAAGCTTCCAAAGAATATAGCGCTCATTATGAAGTGAGTGAAGGTTAAGGGAAATAAAGAAAGAAGAGATCCTAGTTACTTAAAAGAAAATAAAAATTAATCATTAATAAATACATAAAAATGTAAGGAGAATACCATTAAAACAGTAATGTATTACATCGTCGCTTGAACTTTTGAACTTCAAGTTACACGACATTCTTAAGGTGAGTTTACACTAGGCTTCACCGCACGCTGCATACGTAAGACTCATCACCAACTCCTCCCAAGTTCTTGTTAGCCCAGCCTACTGCACTGCTCACCAAGACTCACGCCGCACTACTGACTCACCCTAGTGGCTAGTGAGCAGTCTAGTAGGCGGAGCTAACAAGAATTTGGAAGGAGTTGGTGATGACTCTTACGTATGCAGCGTGCGGTGAAGCCTAGTGTAAACTCACCTTAAATGTCAAAGGAAAGCTGCCAAGACGATAATTAATAACCACTGGATACTTTGAGGACAGAAACTCACGAGTCCTTAGCACTTGTTCCACGAATGAATATAAAAGCTTTACTTGATAATTTAATGGAAAATGTCCAAATATGGAAAAAGCTCTATTATCATTCATTTATATAAAAAAATGATCAGGAATGAAATCAATTCAGCTTTTTTCAGTGGAAAAATATTGTTCGACTGGATTTCAATTGGTTGTTCTTATATTACCCTAGATTAAATCATACTATCAATTAAAATAACCACAAGAAAATATTTACATTTGATCAGTAGACTAATGCTATAACTACTCGTTCGTTACGATATACTAACATACAAATTACATAGAAGCGTGAAAGCAATTCAGCTGAACGAATACATCAACAATTTCCAAAATGATTCTCTAATCCCATTCTCGTTTCCGTACCTTCATGCAATGTTGCTATTTTGAAAACATATTTTCACTTCCTGAACGAAAATAAACAAGGGGAAAAAAAACACAGCACTATCCCAAGGCTGCCGTGTAGTTAACGCAATTTTATTAACTTGTTTACCGGAGAGGCGCTTCGGAGCGCGGGTCTCAGATCCAAAATGTTCCCCTGCGTGACATTGCGTGCCCCAAGATATTCTCGACCCCGCCCCCCACCCCACCTCCCCAAACCTCAACCTCGATGACATTTGACGCGCGCGTGCGCGATGGCTCTAATCCTAACGGCGAACCGCTAACAGCATCAGGTACCGCGAGAATATCCTTCCCTTGACAACAGCTTAGATTTCTCTCCGTTTCTTGGATGAAGTACACACACACACACACACACACACAGACACACACAGAAGGATTTGCACTGTGAAATATGCAAACTCCTGTGTTTCTTAAATTTTCTCTCGGTAGGTGCAACTCGGAGGGTAGTAAATATACTATATTTTATTTGCGTTTTAGATGTAGTGATTCTTTCATAGCACGTTAATTTATTGCGATGCTGAAATGTGAAATTCTTAACATTTTCATTAAAAAATGGTATAATCGTCTTCCTTTGAAAAAATACATTGGAGGATAATATAATGTTACAATTATCATGTTCATTTGCAAAGAAAAATTGCATGTTTTCATGTTGCATTTTCACCTTTGAAAATTTTTAATTAGGAAAGATACTTATATAATGTTTTAATGAAATTTCGTTATACTTATGTTCTCCCAGTAGTACTACATGATCTATTGTAATTTTGTAATCAAATTTAATGAAATTTCATAAAAAATTACACAAGTATCTTTCCTGATTAACAATTTTCACATGTGAAATTGCAATATAAAAACTATCGTTTCCATGAACTCGCTATATAAATATGACAATAACCCAAAAACACAGTAATTATTACCATAATATAACGGGAACTTCATAGAAGTTAATAAATATCATATAATTCCCTAAAAGTGAAAATATTTCACCAGTGTAACTACAATACGAAAACTGTCCTTTCCATAAACCCGGAACAACTTTCACATGGGGAATTGGAGGATTACAATACTAAAATTATCCTTTCCATTAACCCAGAACAACTTTCACATGGAGAATTAGGAATTGGAGAATTACAATACGAAAACTATCCTTTCCATTAACCCAGAACAACTTAAACATGGGGAATTAGGGATTGGGGAATTACAGTACGAAAACTATCCTTCCCATTAACCCATTCACATGGGGAATTAGGAATTGGGGAATTACAATATTAAAACTATCCTTTCCATTAATCCAGAACAACTTTCACGTGTGGAATTGGGAATTGGGGAATTACAATACTAAAACTATCGTTTCCATTATCCCAGAGAAACTTTCAGGAGTGGAATTTCAATACTAAAACTATCCTTTGCATCAACGCAGAGCAATTTTCACATTAGGAATTACAATACAAAAACTATTCATTCCATAAAACCAGAAAAATTTCACACGTGGAATTACAATACGAACTCTATCCTTTTCATTAACCCGGGAAATATAGTTAATTTCCCGACATACACTTGGCTTTAATTCAGGGCGATCCATAACTCTCTCCTCGGTAATTTCCACCAGGAAAAGATTAAGCGAAAACAACCGTATTATTTCCTCCTGCTCTAAATGATGCAACAGAGCAACGGGGATTCTTTAACGAAGCTCATGAAGATATCAAAATGAAGATATCAGTAACGCCGTAGTTTTATGATGGTATCACTTTACAAAATTTTTTTTTTGCAATATTTACACACTGGGCTGATACTTAGATACTTATACCATTACTTGGAAGAGCATAAGGGATCTGAAAGTGCTGAAATAGTTTCTGAGTGGGAACCAGAAATAGGTTTGGTTAAATTAAACGGCTTTAGTAGTGATTTATCCTTAGGAATAAGATAAATATATATATAATATATATATATATATATATACATATATATAATATATATAATATCTATATATTATATATATATATATATATATATATATATATATATCATATATATATATATATATATATATATATATATATATATATATATATATATATATATATGCGTGTGTGTGTGCAAGCGAATACTTTCTCATTACCAAGGCAATTGTAATAATGAACAGATAACAATTTTTGTAAATAACTGGATCTTGGCAAATCTTAAAATGCATCCCGTCACAAAGTGACCAAAACAAGAGAGATTGTAGTTTATGATTATCCTGGGCAGTAATACAAATGTTGCAGTGTTTTTACATAGTTTCTCCTCTATTGAGTATGCATAAGTAACCTCATTGTACAGAAGAAGCAAGAGGTATCCTGATACGTATAATACACATATTGTCCAATGGTGTGCATTTGCTTCTCCAGTTCAGTATATTTAGCAAATTAAATGATAACGAAATATTATATAAGTTGTTATTTTGTTTGTTTGTATGGTGGTTTTACGTTGCATGGAACCGGCAGTTATTCAGCAACGGGACCAACAATTTTACGTGGCTTCCAAACCACGTCGAGAGTGAACTTCTATCACCAGAAATACACAGCTCTCACCCCTCAAAGGAATGCCCGAGAATCGAGCTCACGGCTACCGAGGTGGCAGGTCAAGACCTAACGATCACGCCACTGAGGCGCTAGGTATTACATAAGAAATAAAATACAATTTGGAACCTGTTTCTAAACATGACACAACCTAAGTCATCAGGTCATGCATTGTTCGTATATAAAACCCCTTTTCCATTGTTAAGAAGAAAACTAGGTATGATGATAATAATAATAATAATTATTATTATTATTAAAAATATAAACATTATTGATATAGAACACGCCTACGCAGGGGACATTGTTTAGATATTCACGCGTCCAAAGAATATAGTTTTCATTAGAAAGGAGTAACAGAAGGTAATAGTATACACAAAAGGAAGAGATCAGTTAATAGACAAGATTAATATAAAATAACATTAATAAATAAGTAGATAAAGATGTAAGTAAGTTATCAAAATATAAGTTACAGAGAGATAAAAAGAATCATTTTCAAAAGAGGTTAAAAAAACTGAGAATAAAAATTACATAAAATAATAAAAAATACTTCCAGTTGGAAATGTTAGCCCAACGTTATGAATGTGGGAGGTTATCTTTGCTTTTTTAGAAAAAAAAATGTAGGAAAAAAACTTACGCAAATATAAAAGTGGATTTAGAATATTTTTTAGCAGGACCAGCATTTTCAGGAACCAAGTGTCCTCTGGGAGGAGTTAGGGCTGTTG
>NC_087201.1:164072573-164085073 GCF_015104395.2 Macrobrachium nipponense
TTTATTGACGAATGACCTCGACAAAGTAAGTTCTCCTTGGAAGGCTTAATCCTTTCTGCAGAACTGTCTCTCTCTCTCTCTCTCTCTCTCTCTCTCTCTCTCTCTCTCAGAGGCCATTTTGCTTGGTGAGACGTTCCCGCGCACAGTCTGATTATTCAACAGATATCACGCGTTTAACATATGTCTAGAATTTGAGAAGTATCTAGAAGTGTTCGTGAACTGTCGGTGATAAGATTAGTGTGAAAATAGTAGTATAAAGCGTCTACTAAGTTAGTTTATCATGTGAAATACTGTAAATCAGATCAAGATGGCAATAAGTTCCAACTGTGGTAAGAAATGGCTAAATTTAGCATGTTTAGCAGATTCCCAATACAATGAGGTAGCAGGAAGGGAACTGGCATTTCTCATCTATGAGATCAACAACAGCCATAACCAAAAAGATACAAAAGCATTCATAGATATATTAGAAGGATATGATCCTTAAAACTGGAACAAATCAACAGAAAACATCTTGAAAATAATTGAAGAAGTTCCAAATAAAATCCAAGTGGTCAAGAGACTCATAAAGAAAATATACATAAATCAACATATTCCGACAAAGAAAATGAATAAGGTGAACATTGTGAATATCCTAATTGATGCAATAGGAAAAAGAATGCCAAAAGCATGCAAACTGTGTAAGCTGTGGTATAGCATAGTTAATCCACTAAACCTGATAAGAAAATGCCCTGCATGCAACATTCCGATGCATCCGCAATGTGCTGAAGTAATATGAGAAAAGATATCAGAATATTTTGCTCAACATGTCTATCATGGATAGACAATGTTATTAAATCAAGATTGAATGTACAAATAGTTGAGGATGAAGAAGAAGAGGGAGAGGAAGAAGAAGAAAACGGAAGAGAAGTAAACAAAACTGAAATGACAAAAAAAAAAAAAAATAAGGAAAACAAAGAACAAGATAAAAGTATGGATGCAGAGATACTCATTGATACTACATATGAGGTCATAAAACAGCATACATATGAAGAAATAAATTACGATATGACAACACAAAAGAAAATCCCGAAGAGGCTCTACCTAGATCTACACAATGATGGGAAAGAGGAAACAAAGTCTGCAACCTTTTAAAAAGAGGGAATTGCAGATTCGGAGAAAGATGTTACTCCAAACATCCTAAGGTATGTCACAACTATGAAATATATTGTAAATTTGCATACCTAGACGGCTATGAGGATGATTGCCTAGATCTACACCCAAAAATATGCAAAAGGATGTAAGTTCGACAAAAAATGCAAATATATGACCCTGTAGCCATGAATGAAAATCAAATAAATAATCAATCAAATAATAAAATCCAAAATAAGAAAGAAACAAATAAAGAGAGGAACAAAGAATATCAGGTGAAAGAAAAAAACCAAGCCATCACCGCGATATGCAGTGTCAACAAAATATTTCCAAGCATCAGCTCCAAGATACAACTCAAGAGATAAGAACTGTATTTATGATGCAAGAGGATATTGCAGATACGGAGAAAACTGCAGATTCAGACACAAAATGAATCATTATGATGAAGGAAGATCAAATATTATGGAAAAGTTGGATTTTTTAATGTCAGAATTTCTGGAAATGAAGAAAAGAACAACATACCAGAACAGGAAAGAGACATGGGAAAATCCTTGTTATTACCCATATTAAATGAAGGAGAAAACACGCAAACCATCATAGTGATGAATGCACAGGGTTTAGTTACGAGTAACTCAAAAAGAAAAATAGAGTACTTAGAAGAACTAACCCAAATTGAAAAAAAAAATAGAATTAATTAATATAAGTGAAACCTGGGATTCCCAAGAGACTGGGAATGACGATCAAATAAAAGGGTTCCAAACTTATAGATCAGATAGAAAAAATAGGAATCAAGGGGGTACCGCAATATATGGGAAAGACAAAAAACAAGGAAAAATATATGAGAAATATAGTAACTCAGAATGTGAACTAATAGCGGTAGAATTTGAATCTGAAAAATTAATGAACATAGTAATCTATAGACCCCCTAATACTAAAGAGTTTGACATAATAATAGAAAAATTGGATGATATATGTAGAAATCACAAGGACTGGACTATTCTATTATCTGGAGACTAACTTTTCTTTCGTAGATTGGAAAGAATGAATAGGAGATTGTGGTTGCATTTATACATATAAAAAAGAGAGTAATAGTAGTGTACAAGACAAGAGGCAATTCGAAAAGCTATTGGATATGCTACTAGAATACAACATTCAACAAATAAATCACCTGCCAACAAGAAAGGAAAATACTTTAGACCTAGTATTTGTGAACGAGGTGAATTATGTTAAAGAAATAATAGTTTATAATGCGAGTATTTCAGACCATAATGTCATAGAATTAACAGTCCATTCCAAAGCAAGTGATAACAGAGATAAGCAAGAAATGAAAAATTGGGTAGGATATGGAAAATACAACTTCTAAAGTAAAAATATAAAATGGTCAGAAATAAATGAAGAATTAAACAAAGATTGGGATAATATTTTCGTAAGTGATGACAAAAGGGTAAATATGGAGATATTATACAAAATACTAGAGAAAATAGTGGATAAATATATACCAAAGAAAAAAAGTAAACATCAGTCATGCATACCAAGAGACAGAAGGATCTTGTCTTGCAAAAGAAAAAAAATGCATGGAAAGTTATAGAACTAAAAAGTAAGATAGAAAATGCAGAACAAAAGATTATACAATCAAAAGAAAATGAAAAACAGGACTTGGAAGAAAAAAAACCCTAGTAAATATCAAGCAAAACCCCAAACTATTATACTCGTACGCAAAAAAGATGAATAAAAGAAGAATAGAAATAGGCCCTCTATGAATTGAAGGGAGATTAACGAATGAAAAAAAGGAAATATGCAACATATTGGCAGAACAATAAAAGAGAGAATTCACCCCTAGAATTGATAATGAAGATATGTGATATAGAAGTAAGGGACGAAAATAGTGAATATTTAGCTGACATAGATATTAATGAAGCTGATATTGTGCAAGCTATTAATGAAATTAAAAATGGAGCTGCTGCAGGGCCTGACGGTGTCCCTGCTATTTTGTTAAAGAAAGTAGTTCATTCTATCGCAAAGCCACTTGCAATATTATTAGGACAAAGTGTAGATACAGGCAAGATTTATGATGAGCACAAATTAGCATATATTACCCCTACTTTCTAAAGTGGATCAAGACAAGAGGTAAGTAATTATAGGCCTGTGAGTCTAACATCACATATTATGAAAGTGTATGAAAGGGTAATGAAGAAAAATATTATAAAACATTTAATAAAAAATAATTTGTTTGTTATAGGACAACATGGTTTCGTACTCGGAAAAAGTACACAAACCCAACTGTTAGTCCACCGTGAGAACATATACAAAAATATGAAAAGCAGAAATGAAACAGATGTGGTTTATCTAGACTTTGCAAAAGCTTTTGACAAGGTAGACCATAATATATTAGCGAAGAAAATTAGAAAACATGATATAGTGGATAAAGTAGGAAGATGGTCAAAAGAATGTTTACACAACAGAAAACAGATAGTTATTGCAAACGATGAGAAATCGGATGAAGCTAAGGTAATATCCGGTGTGCCACAAGGTACGGTGTTAGCTGCATTACTGTTTGTTATTATGATTGCAGACATAGACAGTAATGTTTAGGACTCGGTAGTGAGTAGTTTCGCCGATGACACAAGAATAAGTAGAGAAATTACTTGTGATGAAGATAGGAATGCGCTACAAAGAGACCTTAACAAAGTATATGATTGGGCAGAGGTAAATAGGATGGTATTTAACTCTGATAAATTTGAATCAATGAATTATGAAGACAGAGAAGGAAAGCTATATGCATATACGGGACCTAATAATGATACAATCACAAATAAGGAAGCAGTTAAAGACCTTGGTGGGATGATGAATAGGAACATGTTATGCAATGATCAAATAGCAATTCTATTGGCAAAATGTAAAGCAAAACTGGGAATGTTGTTACGGCACTTCAAAACAAGAAAAGCTGAACACATGCTTATGCTTTATAAAACATATGTTCGTAGTCCACTTGAATATTGCAATATGATATGGTACCCACACTATCAAAAGGATATTGCACAATTAGAAAGTGTACAAAGGTCCTTTACAGCTAGAATAGAAGAAGTTAAGGACCTTGACTACTGGGAAAGACTACAAACCTTAAAATTATATACTCGAGAAAGGAGAAGAGAACGTTACATGATAATTCAGGCATGGAAACAGATAGAAGGAATAGCCGAAAATATCATGGAGCTAAAAATATCAGAAAGAGCAAGCAGAGGTAGCTTAATAGTGCCCAAAACTATACCAGGAAAAATAAGAAAAGCACACAGGACATTAAACCACTACGCACTAGCATCGATAATGCAGCTTCTATTCAATGCGTTGCCAGCTCATCTGAGGAATATGTCAGGAGCGAGCGTAGATGTGTTTAAGAATAAGCTTGATAAATATCTAAGCTACATCCCAGACGATCCAAGATTGGAAGATGCAAAATATACCGGAAGATGTACTAGCAACTCTCTGGTAGACATTAGAGGTGCCTCACACTGAGGGACCTGGGGCAACATGAACAAGATGTAAGGTCTGTAAGGTAAGGTCTCTCTCTCTCCGCACACTATATACCGGATATCGTATTCGTTTTCATTTGTATTATTCCTTATAGCAGGCCAGTATAAGGGATCTGGAAGCTCAAATCCGAGTTCCAGTAGTTATATTGCTCTCGTGAATAACCTACTCGGTCTATGCAGACGTTCAGGCGTTTTTTTTTTTTTTTTTTTTTTGTGTTTTAAACTTGGAGCCAATCATCCGTCACTGAGCTCCAAACTAAATATTATAAAATAAAAATAAAATGATAAATATAAAAATTATAAACATTCTTAAAAATTATGAAATAATAATGATAATGAAATGATGATAAAAATAGTAAAAATAAAATAGAAACTAACAAAAAATATGAAAATAAAATTAATAAAAAAAATAATAAAATAAGTAATCTGAGAGATGTGTCCTACATAAGTAGTTAAAAATTATTTCATTTTTTTCAGGCAGACGTTGATAGTTCTTATTTACTTATATTTGTATCACTTTATTTCCTTTTTTTTCTTTCTTTTCTAATAACTGACCTCTACCTTCTGTAGTTCGTAATACCTTATGTTACTTCTTTCGAAAGAGCACCTTATTTTTGGGGAGCTTGAATTTCAAGTCAGTGGCCCCTGTGGGCTTGTTCATTATAATTAGGGTACATCTTCTGAATAACAATACTAATAATAATACAAAAAGAGGCATTATTCAGTGGAAAAAGCCCTCCACAGGAACGTGTGCAAGAAACACCGGCTACCTTGCAGTAATAAGTGGTACGAGCACCAATCTGAAGGAGTGATATAAAATGATCAAGCAAATCCTCTGGACTATGGTATCAGAACAGATATGGTGATACATGCAAATAGACCAGATGTGACGTTGATTGACAAAATCAAGAAGAAAGTATCACTCATTAAAGTCGCAATACCATGGGACACCTGAGTAGAAGATAAAGAGAAAGAGTAAAGATTGATAAGTATTAAGACCTGAAAATAGAAATTAGGATATGGGATATGCCAGTGGACATTGTTCCCATTATCATAAGAACACTAGGCACGATCCCAATATTCCTGTAAATGAACATGGAAAAACCAGATACCGAAGTAACTCCAGGACTCATGCAGAAGAGTGTGCTCCTAGAAACAGCACACACATAGTAAGAAAAGTGATGGACTCCTAAGGAGGCAGGATGCAACTCAGAACCCCACACTATATTATACTAATACTATATATATTTATAATATATAATATATAATACTTATTAATATATATATATATCATATATAACTATATATACTATATATTATATAATAATATATAAACTCCCAGTCGAATAGGGTGCCTGTGACAGCCACCCCAGAAAAAAATAATAGTAAAAAATAATTTTTAGTGGAGTGTTATCTTTTTGACGATACTTCAACAAGTTATTTTTTTTATTAACAAATGTGAGGGTCTTCAATTATGAACATGATTCATGTTATACTGTAGGCCTTCCATGAGAATGTGATATGGGTTGGTTCATTAATGAAATATACTGAAGATGGAGATGGAGATGAAATATATATATATTTTTTTCAAAAATATTGAAATCACTTTTATGGCTAAAACTCACGTCTTTCCATCTATGGGGAATGAAAATTTGATAGATTTCGGCGATGGAATTACCAGATACTTTGATGAAATTAAAAAGAGTAAAAAAGAAAGTTATGGAAATTCTTCTCGCCAACTTTCATTCATTAATATTCGAGTAATAAAGGATGAAGTTGGGGATTTGGGCTTCTTCGAACTGGAGTTCAATTAGAGGTTCAGAATTCTGTATCAAAAGCTAATAAAAAAAATAAAAAAAATATTCACTAATGCCAGCTGTTATTAACCTTCCGTGGGACTGCCTACAACCAGAATTATTATTATTATTATTATTATTATTATTATTATTATTATTATTATTATTATTATTATTATTATCCTGCCTCCTTAGGAGTCCATCACTTTTCTCACTATGTGTGCTGTTTCTAGCAGCACACTCTTCTGCATGAGTCCTGGAGCTTAGTTTTTCCAGGTTCCTTTTCAGGAATCTTAGGATTGTGCCTCCTAGTGTTCCTATGATTATGGGTACAATTTCCACTGGCATATCCCATATCCTTCTTATTTCTATTTTCAGGTCCTCGTACTTATCAGTCTTTATTATTATTATTAATTTTTTTTTTTATTTTTTTTATTTTTTTTTTTTTTTTGCTCTATCACAGTCCTCCAATTTGACTGGGTGATATTTATAGTGTGGGGTTCCGGGTTGCATCCTGCCTCCTTAGGAGTCCATCACTTTTCTTACTATGTGTGCCGTTTCTAGGATCACACTCTTCTGCATGAGTCCTGGAGCTACTTCAGCCTCTAGTTTTTCTAGATTCCTTTTCAGGGATCTTGGGATCGTGCCTAGTGCTCCTATGATTATGGGTACGATTTCCACTGGCATATCCCATATCCTTCTTATTTCTATTTTCACATCTTGATACTTATCCATTTTTTCCCTCTCTTTCTCTTCAACTCTGGTGTCCCATGGTATTGCGACATCAATGAGTGATACTTTCTTCTTGACTTTGTCAATCAACGTCACGTCTGGTCTGTTTGCACGTATCACCCTATCCGTTCTGATACCATAGTCCCAGAGGATCTTTACCTGATCGTTTTCTATCACTCCCTCAGGTTGGTGCTCGTACCACTTATTACTGCAGGGTAGCTGATGTTTCTTGCACAGGCTCCAGTGGAGGGCTTTTATTATTATTATTATTATTATTATTATTATTTATTATTATTATTTTATTAAGGTAACACATAAAGAAGAGATCAGTTTGTAGAAAAGAAGCTCCAAAAATAAATGTTTAAATAGATAAAAGTGTAAATAAACTTTTAAAATATAATGAGAATAGTTTTCATCTGGAACTGTGAAGTTCGACAGCAATGCAAATTTTGCTACGTAAAATTACTACTTTATCCCAGAAGGAACGTTCTCAAATCCTCCTTAAAAAAAGTTAAACAAATACTAATATTTATCTACAACACCGGAAAATATGTCTTTATTTTCCATCATTAAGCGGATTATCACGTAAATCGCAGCAGTGCATAAACTCCATTAGGTAAATCTGCCTAAATCCCGAACCATTATCGCATAAGTAAAGGTATATTCATTAACTTTTAACCTCAGTTCCTCAGTATAAAAACATAAACTTAGAATTTTATATCGTTGAGAGAGACTTTCAATTTAAGTATTTCTTTCGTAAGGTGTTTTTCTTGGTTGAAGACTTTTCTCTCTCTCTCTCTCTCTCTCTCTCTCTCTCTCTCTCTCTCTCTCTCTCTCTCTCTCTCTCTCTCAGCTTTATATCTGCACATAAAGAGATTTCCAATGCGATTGAAATCATTCGTAAATTATCGTCACAATCCGGATGGGTTTGTTAAATAATGATATATAAAATATATATATATATATATATATATATATATATATATATATATATATATATATATATATATATATGTGTGTGTGTGTGTGTGTGTGTGTGTGTGTGTGTGTGTGTGTGTATGTGTGTGTGTGTGGTGTGCCTTTGTCATGCGATCAACTGTGAATAACAGAATCTCCTCCAAGTATATGGGCACACAGAATGGGCGTCCCCCACTAACACCATAGACCAGGGCATGTTTCTACCAATGTCATCATCAAATGGCATCCTTATAACTAGAAGGGCAACAATTCCTAAAAGACGAATTAATACTAAATATAAACGACCAACTAAACGTCAAGTTATCTGAAGTGTCTGAAGTTTATAGATGAAAAGCACTGGATCTTATAAACAAGGTAATGAAATTGCCATGCCACGAATCAAGCTGTAGGGTCTAAAAAGGCAATTAGAATTGAGAAATAATTTTAAAAACGTTTACAAAAATACCTCAACCTCGCTGCATCCATTGACACAAGTGACAGAGTAGGAGCAAATATAACTATAAAAATAAATAAATAGATAAAAGAAACAAATTAAATTGTGGCTGCTCCATCCACTGACATAAGTGACAGAGTAGGCGCAAAATACATCGATAGAAAATAAAAACTCATAAATTGAATTGTGGCCCCAATAATGACTCCACTTTCCTTGCTTTCTTCTTCTCAGCATCCACTTCGGGCTGAGCCAACGACCTGTCAATAATGCAAGAGAATTGGTCAAACTCAATTACGAAGCATTAATCAGCTTTTAACTCCTTGTTTATTCAGTGGGCTAAGGGGAGACCTGGCTGGCCTTCAGCCCCAAATCACACGTGAATAGTGCCCGTTCATAATTCGCCCTCAGCTGCTCAAATTCAGGCGAGAGGGGAATTTCAATAAATAACTCCAACTCCCAGGCGACTCAGTACTAGAGGGTCAGAGATCTAGTGCATTTGTCGCCATGGAAATTCTTCATTTTTTTCTTTGGCTTAAGGCTCCGAGTGGTCAGCCTGAATTATTTTTACTGGTGGTTGAACTTAGTTAAAACGTGATGACATTGAAAGCTGCACTTAGATGTAATTATGAATCGTTGGGTAAAGTGTTGGTTGTCTGTGCTTTAATTCTGTTCATTATTATTATTATTATTATTATTTTATTAAAAATAATGGCTACTTCAGCAGCGTTACACTTGTAGAGATTCTTCTCTATTTTGCGAATAGCGGCTTTTTCAGTGCTACTTAAACAGGCTAGTAGAGCGCCTATAGAGTCTGGTAAAATACACGGTCAAAATAGGTGTATATATTTGAATTTTACAGATAAACTATGATACCATAGTCATCAAAGTCATTAACGATTTTTTTTTTTCTCTCTCTCTCTCTCTCTTTCTTAAAGCGAGAACTCCTGAAGCAGACGCATGTAGTGTACCAGTATACATGCCCAGTCCGCGAATGCAGCGGCGCCTACGTAGGTATGACTACCATGCGACTGTCGAAGAGACTCTCGTGCCACGCCCAAGAGGGGGCTATAAAGAATCACGCCCGCACCAAACATCACGAGGCCATCTCCCGAGATGTCATCATAAAGAACACGAAGATCATCGGGAAGGCCCCTGATGCCCGTCGGTTGCGCCTGTTGGAGGCGCTACTCATCCAGCAAATAAAACCTAATCTGAATACGACGCAGGAAGAATTTCTCCTCCCTACGAGTATGAGAAGACCTGCCACCAACAATGACACCACCGATCATGACAACTCTATGGATGACAACGCCCCCGAACGAGGTACTCCTGCAGCCGATGAAAATCAAAGTAGCCGTGACGTCCCACAGCGTAGCGCAACGCCCATCAATGTTTACAGCGCCGCTTAGGTAGGTCCCAGGCGGCTGCAGGATGTGCTGCAACGCAACCATCGGCCCGAAGAAAGTGGCTTGAGACCTGGCTCAGGCAACCAATGAAAACAAGACTCACCGCCACCAGCCAATAGGAGACAAGCATGGGGCAGACCCCCTGCTGTCAACCACAGATATAAGGACGGACACCGCACCAAGATCAGTCCACCCTCAGCTTCCCAGCCCGAGGATGTCTGGCAGCTCCAGACGAAAGCTCGCTTTAAGAAAGAGAGAGAGAAAGAGAGAGAGAGAAAATCGTTAATGACTTTTATGACTATGTATCATAGTTTATCTGTAAAATTCAAATATATACACCTATTTTGACCCTGTATTTTTACCATGACCTCTATAGGCGCTCTACTAGCCTGTTTAAGTAGCACTGAAAAAGCCGCTATTCGCAAAATAGGAGAGAATCTCTACAAGTGTAACGCTGCTGAAGTAGCCATTACTTTTAATAAAGTATGCTTGAGAGATGGTCTGCTTCCTAAGTATATATTATTATATTATTATTATTATGTTTATATTATATATATATATATATATATATACCTATAATATAATATATATATATATAGATACACATATATATTTTTTTGAGGGGGGTGGCGGGGGGGCGTTCTATCAAATCCTCCAGTTCGACTGAGTGGTATTTATAGCGTGGGGTTCCGGGTTGCATCTTACCTTCTTAGGAGTCCATCACTTTTGAGCGCGCCGCCCAGGTCCTCGTCGACAACGGACACACCAATCGTGCTGTTGATGAGTCAATAAGGAAAAGTATGGATGCCCCTTTTCTACAAGGGGCACTTCCACCGGAGGTACAAGGAGGACGAACAAGCCCTCAAAAAGATCATCGAGGAAAACGTCAGCCCCGCCGACCTAGACAGAAATATTAAAATAATTATATATTATAAAACGAAGAAGACGAGCAGCCTGGTGATGAGAACACCCTTCGGCGCCCCTGCAGGATCCCTTGAAGAAGACGAGTGTGGTCTACCGTTACACATGCCCCGTCCGAGGATGCCTCGGCAAATACGTCGGTATGACCTCCATGCGTTTCTCCAAGCGAATCTCCTGCCACGCCCAAGAAGGAGCCATATTCAACCACGCCAGGACTGCTCATAACAAACGGATAAAAAGAAATGATATTATCCCTAATATCATAATAATAGATCAGACAACAGATCCCCTACGTCTGCGCCTCCTAGAAGCCCTTCATATAGGTAAGGAGAAACCAAACTTAAATATAACTCAAGAAACGTTTCTCCTTCCCACCGCCGCCCGGAGAGCAGCGAGCGACCCCCCGACGATGTCAGATAATCAGGAGCCCCCACAGGATGATACGATTCCTGCTACAGACGGAATTCCTGACGTTCATCCCCAGGCACACCACTGTGGCGCTCGCACAAGAGAATCCCCGAGACCTTCGAGGCGAGATCCACGGCTTCGCCCAAGACCGGCCCGACCAATGAGAATGCAACTCTAGGTCCGTGCCGCTATAAATACCGTTCCGAAAACTTTCTTGCTTTCACATGTTACGTAAGTTCGTCCACAGGCGCGTTACGTAACTCTCGTCATTTTCAACCTATAATTTTGACAAGTATGGCCTCTAAGAGACCCCTTTCGCCCTGTAATCCCAGGGAGGACCCGCCCTTGGAGGACGAGCAAGGCTTCGCCACAGTAAGAAAGAAGAAGAAGAAACAGAAGAAGATTGTACCGATTTCGACAGACAACAACCAGCTCCCTACGACATCGGCACCGAATACGGCGAGTTTTGCAGAATTTCCGGCACTTCCCAAGTTCAAAGCTGTTGTTATCGAGGGCCAGACTTCATATGCTGCAGTCAGGGCCCTCGAGAAAAAATATCCTGCTGCAAACCTCACAGCTAGACCAAATTTAAGGGGGGAGTTTATAATTACTCCCAAGGACCAGCAAAGCTGTTTTGAAAACTACTCAAGAAGGACAACCTATGCCTGCTACTTGATCCTGCTACAAAAATTAACAAGGGATGATTTGTAAAGTCCCCAAATACATCACGATCAATAGAGTTCCTCGGTTCCCAACATCATGGAAGCCAAGAGATGTACTGCCAAAGATGGACAGGAGACTCTCAAGATCGAAGCTACTTTCAAGGGCCAAATTCCGGCCAGGGTCAGCCTTGGAATTCTAGGCACATATGAGACCGAAGCCTTCGTACCAGAGCCTCTGAGATGCTTCAAGTGTCAGAGGTTTGGACATCACAAGAACGAGTGTAAAGCAGAACACATCTGTGGAGTGTGTAGTGCAAAGCATGAAACAGAAGTGTGCTTGAAAAAGTACAAGGAAAAGGGCCACACAGTTGCCCGATGCCCTAACTGCACCAGCAACATCATGCTTGGTTTAAGGGATGCCCAGTCAGACTGCCAAGAGGGGGGGGGGGGAGGAGGGGGGGGGATTTGGAAGGCGAAGGGCATCCCTCCTCCACCTGCAAGACCTC
>NC_087201.1:164089902-164099902 GCF_015104395.2 Macrobrachium nipponense
TAAATATTTCCAATTTGCAGAGGATAGTTTAATGAATACGTCCTGATCAAAGTTTGGATTTCCCAGATAAAGGCACATCAAAGGTTAGCAGTGTTTACAGTTCTCCACCCTCGACTTCACATAGTCTTTAATAGTTAAGGAGTTAAAAGCCCATGTAAAAGTATACTCATTTATTTTTTTAGTCTAATAAAATAAATGGGGTTTCTAGATATAATATTAGCACTTTGAAATACGCTCATATTGCAGTCCAAAGGCTATAAAATCGCTTTAAGCTCATTACAAGTGGAGTAAATTTTTTATTTTAAGAAAAATATTACAAATTCTACAGTGCAGACAATTGTACATTTTTTTTCAAGTCATTACAAATGGATAAAAGGTTTTTTTACATGTAATATTAGCATATAGATACACATTTAACTTAGTCAATTTCCAATCCGAAAGGCTACAAAATAATTGTTAGCTTATTACACATCGATTAGTTTTTTTTTTTTTTTTTTTTTTTACAAAATCTCTAATATATATATCTTTAAATTTTAGTAGTGATTACAAAAGAATAAACGATTATATAAATGAAATATTAGCATATGGAGATACATTTTTCTTGGTTGGTTTAAAATCCCAAAGGAGTATATTTTTCTTCGAAGAATGATATTACAATTTCAACAGCACATACAACCGTATATTTTTGTAATCACTACAAAAGAATAAACGTTTCTTTTAGTTATAATATTAGGAAAAGCAGGTACGTCTTGCTTGGCATTTTGCATTCAGTAAAGAATATGAAATATTTTTATGCTTATTATAAGTGGAGCGAATTTTCTTTTTAAGAATAATATTACAAATTCTACAGTACATACAACTGTATATTTTTTGTAGGCACTACAAAAGAATAAACGGGTTTCTTAGATACAATATTAGCACATGCAGGTTACGTTTGGCCTGCTAATTGTGCATTCAGCAAAGGATATGATATGATTTTATGCTTATTATATGTGGAATAGATTTCAAGTTCTAAGGAAAATATATTTAATATTAACATAAACAGATACGTTTAACTAGATGAATTTGCAGTCCGAAAGATATAATATAACTTTATGCCCAGTAGATATTCGGTCGATTTTATTTTTCAAGTTCTGAATATTTTTAATTCGATAGTCATACACAAAACCCCATTATGTTCAAAGAGGGAAATAGAAAGCACAGATTTCCATCAAATAACAACAATAATAGAGTAGACACTTTGGCATGCAGTGGCTTGCAATTATACCAAACCTCATAAACTAAACAGAAACCCTTAATTCAATAATTACCTCCATTCATATTTATCTGATATGTTCAAACAACAATTTCAATGAATATTAATAATGTACACGATCGAGCTGATATTACTGCGTTAGAAATTACTGGGAGTATAATATCACTCTCTCGATTTCCATCGCCGTGTGATGTATCATTCATTCTCGGGAGATTAAGTAATGTAATTCGGAACAGATCCTTGATTTAGTACTGACAATCTTCTAATCCCCTTAAATGCGTTGAAGGAATCAGGACGTTACTTTGGAAATTATTGAATGAAGACTGTGACGATTAAGCCACCTTTACGCTTTCTAGCAAGGTAACTCGTAGAATAATACTCTGATAAAAAAAAGGGGTGATAATTCAGAATCTGTGGAAGGATACGCATGCTTGAATAGGTAGGGATAGATAGCCATATATTATGTTGGGGTGGAGGTTATAACAGTCCTCCAATTCGACTGGGTAGTATTTACAGTGTGGGGTTCCTGGTCGCATCCTGTTTCCTTAGGAGTCCATCACTTTTCTTACTATGCGCGCTGTTTCTAGGAGGACACTCTTCTGCATGAGTCCTGGAGCTACTTCAGCATATAGTTTTTATTATTATTATTTTTATAATTATCCAGAGAATGAACTTCTTTTCATATGGAACAAGCCCACAGAGGCTATTATCTTGAAATTCGGCCTTCCAAAGAATATGATATTCATTTGAAAGAAGTGACAGAAGGCAAATGGAAATCAATCATTAGAAAAAATAAACACATTAATAAATAAATGGATAAACCAGAATGTAAATGGAAATACAGGAAGGAGATATCAGTCATTAGAAAAAATAAACAAATAGATAAATAAATAGATAAACAAGTAAATTATTAGAATGTAAGGAGAATGTTTTCCTCGTTTGAACTCCTGAGGCTGCCTGCTACTCACTGATGACGGATATAGCAGCCACGATGTAGAAAAAATATTATGCATAGACATCTTGATGAACATACGAGCATCCCAGTTATGGAACCGCGTATCATAACGACGCTGAGATGGAATAATGTCCAGTGTCCCAGATTATCCTTATGTGCATACTGTCAATGCTTGTGTGATGAGGAACAGCTTTGCATTTCTAAGTGATGCTGAAGACTTGGGAATTCGGATCGTTTGCAACTGAAGCTATATGGACGAGGCTTATCGCTTAGTCTCAGTAAGGATAAAAGGAGAGGAATCATTCATGCAACTGCACTTACCTGCTAACTTAGCAGGAACCACTGTACCTATATAGTATCACTCCCTTCCCCTCAACATCAGCAGTTAATTAAACAAATATAACCCCCAACTACAATAGACTGAAGGCGTTGGATGTAAAAGCAGTGATACCTACTGTGAAACTGCATTTGAAGTTGCATGAACAAGCACTGTAAATAGTGAAGAAATCTCGCTTCTGTTCAGTCAATGCAATGTCCAAAATCTCTGATGAGAATGAAAGTATATAATTTCTGTAAACTGCCCCAAAATGATTTTACGTTTTAACTATACTATGCGATAGGGATATAGAGATATAGTCGAGTTTGCTCCGACAAACTTTCAACAATCTCCATAATGGTACTCTGTAAACATTGGACTTAGTTTCTCTTTCACTTGAATTTATTTCACTGAGAGGGTATCCTATGATTCCCTGATACGAAAAAGAAAAACAAATACAATAGGGTTTAGAAGCTCGGCGTTTTTTGTCACAATCGTAATTCCTTTTAGGGAGAAGAGTTTTATTGTGTTTTACCGTTTTTCGTAAGGATTCGAAATATTTGTATTGGCAGTGTTGATAGCATTTTTTCGAAATGTTCTTTTTTCGAAAACATACCTAGGAAAGTATATCTAGAGCTGTTTACGTATGAGATCGAATCCATTGTACAAATACACTGGAGCACAGAGGCTTATGCTCCTCTAAGATAACAACTCCAAGCTACTCCAATCTTTATACTGGAATGTCTTGGTAGTCGAGAGAGGAAACAAAAATGAAATTGAGAAAGTTGTTTATTTTATATGCACGTTTATGTATGTATGTATGTATGTATATATGTATGTATGCATGTATGCATGTATGTATGTATGTATGTATGTATGTATGTATGTATGTATGTATGTATGTATGTATGTATGTATGTATGTATGTATGTATTGGGGATAAACGTGGCCCAGGATTATTGTAAATATAGTGATCGTTCTACCTATATAATATTGTTGTACTGTGATACTAATATTCTACATTTTATCATAATTCTGGCATTATTAATACAATCAAATACAATATTATGATTTAGTTTCGATTCAGTGATGCCCTTTTTACGTATATATTAGGCTTTTTTTCATTAGTCTTTTACGGATTCACTAATAAACGTCTCATCATATTTTTTTTTTTTTATCTATCCACTTTCTGTATCCGTAAATGAAGTTTTTTTTCTATTTTATTTATTTATTTCTCCATTTTCCGTTCTGAGTTCATGGTAGGAACTAATATAAAAAGGCCAAAAATATCTCCAACCGCCATCCACAACGTAAAAAATTCATTAGTACATCGCAACTAAATCATGATATTGTATTTCAAAGAAAACTCATAACCACATAAGTCAGTAAAATGGGTAAGTAAATCCACAGAAGTATGCTTTTTTGGTTTTGTTATTCAAAATATATATACAGATATATATATTTTAAATAACAAAAGTAAACACGCATACTACTGTGGATTTATTATCCCAATACCGTATTTGATAGTATTCATAATGTCAGAATTCGGATAAAATATAACTTTAAATGTAGGTAGAAGAATCACTGTATTGACATTCGTCACGAGTTACCCTTATCCCCAATGTATATATATATATATATATATATATATATATATATATATATACCACACACACACACACATACACACACACACACACACACACACACACACACAAATATATATATATATATATATATATATATATATATATATATATATATATATATATATATTTGTGTGTCTGTGTGTGTGTGTGTGTGTGTTTTCATTTGTATTCCACATAGGAAAATAAAAATGGTTTACCTCAGAAAATGCTCAAAGAAGAGATCCATTGGAGGACGAAACTGTTTGGGCATTTTCTGAGGAAAACTATTTACATTTTCCTATGTGGAATACAACTGAATTAACATATATTCATGCCATAAGAACATTACCAGTACTATATATATATATATAATATATATATATATATATATATATATATATATATATATATATATAGTGTGTGTGTGTGTGTGTATTTTAATAGGCTGGTTCACGCAGGAGAAACAAAACCGTAGCCAGTGACTCGTATATGTTGTCAACCAAGACAGGTCATCGATATCTCGCACCAAAGTACTCATCTCCATCCAGCACGAACTCTCATCCATCCACCCAGCTATCAATCCGTTGATCGACTTCTCTTCTTTTCTTTTTTAAAACTTTCTACTTTTAGTAACTTTCACTAATTTCTCAAGTCTCCTCTCTCAAAGAAAGTCCTCTTGGCAATCTGACCAACGTTTATAAAATTAAATTAATTTTTTTTTTTTATTATGTAATTTTATTTTTATGTATTTTATATTTTTTTGACTCATGGCTCCGGTATACTATTTATTCATCGTGAATGGTTCTCTCTTTTTCACTTGTAAACACATTTCATAACCCACATTTAAAGCCGCAGAGTTAAGTTGGAACTATATTTCCTTCAAGAATTTTATTTTTCTGATCATGTGGAAACCACTCTTTACTTCCAAACCCTCACTGGTGTACTTGATTTGTGACACAAAACATATCCAATCCTATTATCATTCCCGTTGAAAAATTTCATTATTTTCATATATATATATATATATATATATATATATATATATATATATATATATATATATATATATATATAAAGACAAAAGCCATAGAGGAAATTGAAACAATGGGGCACTGCTACTAGACCTTTTGACTTCTCGTCTGCTTAGCACAGGACGAAAAGTCGAAAGGCCATGCAGTGGTACTCTGTTCTATCACTTTTCTTCGTGGATGTTATTATTTATATACTCATGACTTTCTATGTTTTCGTGATTCAGTTATTCACACACACACACACACACACACACACACACACACACACACACATATATATATATATATATATATATATATATATATATAATATATATATATATATATATATATATATATAAACAGTGAGCATACCTTGCATACCAAAATACGCGAAATGATTAAACTCTCCACAATGGATAATTTGTTATAAACCTTTGAAAACAGTTGAAAGACGAAATTACTGCTATAAAAATTGTAGCTCTGCAAATTGCTTAATATAATGTAATGGCCTTTATGAATCTTTCATTTAATTACTATGTGGGGTTTATTAAACATACAGCATTACTCTGAATGGTCAACATTATTTCATAAAACCTACAATAACAGAACTTTTTACCTGCGTATTGTTTACTGTGTAAAGAATTATATTACACTTTATGTAAACTTGTGGTTTCTGTCTAATATATGTTAAATGCGGACTTTAGTCTAATCAATAGTGTGTTTTTATTTATGTACCTTAATCATTATACTGTGATCTTCAAAATTTACTTATTATTTAGTTTTTCTGTAATAAGCTGGAATAAATAATAGAATTCTTGCTAATTACTGCAAAGTATATTATGATATTGGCTTTAAACATATGATTTAAAAAAAAAAGTTATTATAGGAGGGAAGAGTACAATTGTAATTCAGCTATAAATGCATTAAACGAGACGTATTATCATTAATAATTCTCGATAAATATTGGCCTTCTTGGCCCCAGTGCCAGGACTTTAGCCCTAAATATCATACATCCATCCATTTTAATAAGTATACACAGTGTTGAAGTTGTAACTTATTCTTACGTACTTTAAAAGATCTATATTTGGTACTTCTTAATAATCCCACGATACGAGTAGGACAGTAATATAAAAGTTGTTTGCAAAACCACCATAACAAAAACTAAAGCTTCGACTGTACCTGAACACAGAGTCAACAGGAAAATATATATATATTTTACTTTGTTTGTGCTGATCTTTCTCTCTTTTTCCGTGTTCCAAAAGCTTCCGAGATATCCGAGAGCAAACATCCCAACAACATACCTTGCCCTCATTGGGAGCAATCAAGATATTGAAGAATACTGTCACCAATAAAGGTTTTCTCACAGGAAGAGGAAATAGTTTTTTTTTTTTTTCGAGAGCACGCTCATAAACAAAGGGAGCTTCTCACGCTGGGTGCAACCTAGATATCTAAGGTTATACACAAAAAGAAAGGATTTTTTTATTTCCTTTTTTTCTACACGGGAAATGAAGGACGGTAGGATTATTTTTCCATATGGGAAATGCAGGAAGGAATTATTTATCCATATAAGAATTCAGGAGAGTAGGATTATTTTTCCATATGGGAAATGAAGCCAAAGGAATATTTTTTCCATATAAGAATTAAAGAAAGTAGGATTATATTTTCATATGGGAAATGAAGGGAAGGATTATTTTTCTGTATGGGAAATGAAGGAAAGGATTATGTTTCCATATGGGAAATGCAGAAAGGAATTATTTATCCATATAAGAATTCAGGAGAGTAGGATTATATTTCCATGTGGGAAATGAACCAAAGGATTATTTTTTCCATATAAGAATTAAAGAAAGTAGGATTATTTTTCCCTATGGGAAATGAAGGGAAGGATTATTTTTCCATATAAGAATTAAGGAAAGTAAGATTATTTTTCCATATGGGAAATGAAGGAAAGGATTATTTTTCCATATGGGAAATGAAGCAAAAGGATTATTTTTCCATATAAAAATTAAGGAAAGTAGGATTATTTTTCCCTATGGGAAATAAAGCAAAAGGATTATTTTTCCATATAAAAATTAAGTAAAGTAGGATTATTTTTCCCTATGGGAAATGAAGGAAAGGATTATTTTTCTAAATGGGAAATGAAGGAAAGGATTATTTTTCCATAAGTGAAATTAAGAAAAGGATTATTTTTCCACATGGGAAATGAAAGAGAGGATTATTTTTCCATATGGGAAATGAAGCAAGGTAGAATTATTTTCCTATATGTGAAATGAAGAAAAGGATTATTTTTCTATATGGGAAATGAAGAAAGGTAGGATTATTTTCCGTATGGGAAATGAAAGAAAATAGTAATTTATACATACTCGAAATGAAGAAAAATATATTTTTCTTACGGGTAATGAAGGGAAGTATATTTTTATATAGGAAACGAATAAAATGCTGATTGCCATCCACGAGATGAAGAAAATGTTGATTTTCAGGAAATGAAAGAAAACATATTTTTTATTAAAAAAGGACATGGAGTAATATATGATGTTTCTTTTTAATGCGGGAAATTTAACATATAAAACACATTGGAAACGCGTATAGCTTTAACCCTAACAAGTAAAAGAACTGATTGTTCTCACTTAGGACCATAAAATTCGAGGTCCACCTTTTATCTTTTTTTCATTTAAATTATACAAATTCTCATTCACTTGTTAAAAATTATCCAGCCTCTTTTTATATGTGTCTGGACGCTTCAAAGATTCATGAAAATTATTTTCATAATTCTAGAATTACTTTTTCTTCGAAGTATGTTTCATGAATACAAATAACTTATCCATTTGGTGAATGATATGAATTCCAATAATAAACAAAAATTACTTTCGTATAGTGATTGATGTCATCATTTATTGCACGAAAATTTAATTAAGTAAATTGTATTATGTCAACATATGGTTTTAGCCAAGGCAATTAATTTTCATTTTAATATTACACCAATTCATAAAGCGTATATTTCTTTTATGAATTGCTATTCTGGCTTGTGTCACGTATAAACCAAAAGGTATACAATCTCTTTGTAACTAGTAAACTAGTATTGCAGTTCTGTGCCTTTATTGGTACTTTATTTTCCAAGTATATATATATATATATATATATATATATATATATATATATATATATATATATATATATATATATGCATATATATATATATATATATATATATATCACACACACATATATATATAATATATATATATATATATATATATATATATATATATATATATATACATATATATATATATATATATATATATATATATATATATATATATATATATATTATATATATATATATGTGTGTGTGTGTGTGTGTGTGTGTGTGTGTATATATATATATATATATATATATATATATTATATATATATATATATATATATATATATATATATATATATATATAAGACCGAATTACCATTTTCTAGTTGTATTGCTACGCAACAAACTGCCGACGTCAATATTTGTGTTTAGTGAAAAAATCAAATTTTTTATGAATTATGCTTAAATGATTCTTGAAGAACATAGCAGTTAATGAAATTAAAGTAGACTATTATTATTATTATTGTTATTTTTTTGCTCTATCACAGTCCTCCAATTCAACTAGGTGGTATTTTATAGTGTGGGGTTCCGGGTTGCATCCTGCCTCCTTAGGAGTCCATCACTTTTCTCACTATGTGCGCTGTTTCCAGGAGCACACTCTTCTGCATGAGTCCTGGAGCTACTTTTTCATCTAGTTTTGCCAGGTTCCTTTTCAGGGATCTTGGGATCATGCCCAGTGTCCCTATGATTATGGGTATAATTTCCACTGGCATATCCCATATCCTTCTTATTTCTATTTTCAAGTCTTGATACTTATCAATCTTTTCTCTCTCTTTCACCTCTACGCTTGTGTCCCATGGTATTGCAACATCAATGAGTGATACCTTCTTCTTGATTTTGTCAATCAACGTCACCTCAGGTCTATTGGCTTGTAACACCCTATCTATTCTGATACCATGTTATTATATTATTATTATTATTATTATCTCTCTCTATCACAGTCCTCCAATTCGACTGGGTGGTATTTATAGTGTGGGGTTCCGGGTTGCATCCTGCCTCCTTAGGAGTCCATCACTTTTCTTACTATGTGTGCCGTTTCTAAGATCACACTCTTCTGCATGAGTCCTGGAGCTACTTCAGCCTCTAGTTTTTCTAGATTCCTTTTCAGGGATCTTGGGATCGTGCCTAGTGCTCCTATGATTATGGGTACGATTTCCACTGGCATATCCCATATCCTTCTTATTTCTATTTTCAGATCTTGATACTTATCCATTTTTTCCCTCTCTTTCTCTTCAACTCTGGCGTCCCATGGTATTGCGACATCAATGAGTGATACTTTCTTTCTTGGACTTTGTCAATCAACGTCACGTCATGGTCTGTTTGCACGTATCACCCTATCCGTTCTGATACCATAGTCCCAGAGGATCTTTGCCTGATCGTTTTCTATCACTCCTTCAGGTTGGTGTTCGTACCACTTATTACTGCAAGGTAGCTGATGTTTCTTGCACAGGTTCCAGTGGAGGGCTTTTGCCACTGAATCATGCCTCTTTTTGTACTGGTTCTGTGCAAGTGCCGGGCATTCACTTGCTATGTGGTTTATGGTTTCATTTTTCGTATTGCACTTCCTACATATGGGAGAGATGTTATTTCCGTCTATCGTACTTTGAACATATCTGGTTCTTAGGGCCTGATCTTGTGCCGCTGTTATCATTCCTTCAGTTTCCTTCTTTAGCTCTCCCCTCTGTAGC
>NC_087201.1:164107402-164132402 GCF_015104395.2 Macrobrachium nipponense
AATAATAATAATTTCCCAGTCTCTTTAATGAGTTCCTTTATAGCAGTAAGTAAATTACATAACAAATGTCCAAAGTTCACTTATACCTAAACAGCAACCTCCAGACGTCCATTCTTTTTTAATAATAATAATAATAATAATAATAATAATAATAATAATAATATATACATAAATTACATACATATACATACATTCATACATACAACATACATATAGAACATTAAACATAGTGAGGAAAGTGATGGACTCCAAAGGAGACAGGATGCAACCCGGAACCCCACACTATAAATACCACCCAGTCGAATTGGAGGATTGTGATTTAAAAAAAATGAAAAATAAAAAAAATAAAAACAATAATAATAATAATAATAATAATAATAATAATAATAATAATAATAATAATAATGAACGGAATGAGGGCCTTGACAACCAACACTTTACCCAACGATTCATAATTACATCCAAGCGCAGCTTTCATTGTCATCACGTTTTAACTAAGTTCAACCACCAGTAAAAATAATTCAGGCTGACCACTCGGAGCCTTAAGCCAAAGAAAAAAATGAAGAATTTCTATCGCGACAAATGCACTAGATCTCTGACCCTCTAGTACTGAGTCGCCTGGGAGTCGGAGTTATTTATTGAAATTCCCCTCTCGCCTGAATTTGAGCAGCTGAGGGCGAATTATGAACGGGCACTATTCACGCGTGATTTGGGGCTGAAGGCCAGCCAGGTCACCCCTCAGCCCACTGAATAAACAAGGAGTTAAAAGCTGATTAATGCGTCGTAATTGAGTTTGACCAATTCTCAGCCCGAAGTGGATGCTGAGAAGAGGAGGACAAGGAAAGTGGAGTCATTATTGGGGCCATAATTGAATTTTTGAGTTTATGTTTTTTTTTTTCTATCGATGTATTTTGCGCCTACTCTGTCACTTATGTCAGTGGATGGAGCAGCCACAATTTAATTTTGTTTTTTTTTTTTTTTTTTTTTTTTTTCATTATATTTGCTCCTACTCTGTCACTTATGGCGGATGCAGCGAAGTTGAGGTATCATTGTAAACGTTTTTAAAAATCATTTCTCAATTCTAATTGCCTCTTTAGACCCTTCAGCTGGCATGGCGATTTCACTGCCTTGCTTTATAAAATCCTGTGCTTTTCGTCTATAAACTTCAAATACTTCAGATAACTTGACGTTTAGTTGGTCGTTCAAATTTATTATTAATTCTTCTATTAGAAATTGTTACCCTTTTGGTTTTCAGGATGCCATTTGATGATGACATTGCTAGGAACATGCCATGGTCAATGGTGTTTGTGGGGGACGCACATTCTGTGCGCCCATATACTTGGAGGAGATTCTGTTATTCACAGCTGATCGCATGGCAAAGGCACACACACACACACACACACACACACACACACACACACACACACATATATATATATATATATATATAATATATATATATATATATATATTATATATATATATATATATATATATATATATATATATATATATATATCTATATATAATTCATTGTGTAACACCACCATCCTTATTGTGAGGATAATTTACGAATGATTTCAATCGCATTAGAAATCTCTTTATGTGTAGTTTTAATAAATAATCTGAGAGAGAGAGAGAGAGAGAGAGAGAGAGAGAGAGAGAGAGAGAGAGAGAGAGAGAGAGAGAGATTTGAGAGAGGTTTCAACCAAGAAAACAACTTTCGAAAGAAATACTTAAAAAAAAAAAAAAGTCTCTCAACAATATGAGATTCTAAGTATACGTTTTTCTAGTGAGGAACTGAGGTTAAAAGTTAATGAATATACCTTTACTTATGCGATAATGGTTCGGGATTTAGGCAGATTTACCTAATGGAGTTTATGCACTGCTGCGATTTACGTGATAATCCGCTTAATGGTGGAAAATAAAGACATATTTTCCGGTGGTGTAGATAAATATTTGTATTTGTTTAATCTTTCATGGAAGATTTGAGAAAGTTTCTTCTGAGATAAAGTAGTGATGTTACGTAGCAAAATATGCATTGCTGTCGAACTTCTCAGTTCTAGATGAAAACTATTCTCATTATATTTTAGAAGTTTACTTACACTTTTATCTATCTAACTATTTATTTTTTAGAGTTTCTTTTCTACTAACTGATCTCTTCTTTTTTTACTTAACTTAATAATAATAATAATAATAATAATAATAATAATAATAATAATAATAATAATAATAATAATAATAATAATAATAATAATAATACATTGAAGTAGCTCTATGACTTATGCAAAAGAGTGTGCTCCTGGAAACAGAGCACATATTAAGAAAAGTGATGGACTCCTAAGGAAAGTATCACTCATTGATGTCGCAATACCATGGGACACCAGAGTTGAAGAGAAAGAGAGGGAAAAAGTGGATAAGTATCAAGATCTGAAAATAGAAATAAGAAGAATATAGGATATGCCAGTGGAAATCGTACCCATAATCATAGGAGCACTAGGCACGATCCCAAGATCCCTGAAAAGGAATCTAGAAAAACTAGAGGCTGAAGTAGCTCCAGGACTCATGCAGAAGAGTGTGATCCTAGAAACGGCGCGCATAGTAAGAAAAGTGATGGACTCCTAAGGAGGCAGGATGCAACCCGGAACCCCACACTATAAATACCACCCCAGTCGAATTGGAGGACTGTGATAGAGCAAAAAAAAAAAAAAAAAAAAAAAAAATAATAGTATAATAATAAGTATGAGGACCTGAAAATACAAATAAGAAGGACATGGGATATGCCAATGGAAATTGTACCCATAATCATAGGAACAGGAACCTGGAAAAGCTAAGCTCCAGGACTCATGAGGAAGAGTGTGCTGTTAGAAACAACAAACATAGTGAGAAAAGTGATTGGACTCTTAAGGAGGCATAATAATAATAATAATAATAATAATAATAATAATAATAATAATAATAATAATAATCAATAATAAATTCTGGTGTAGTCAGTCTCACGGAAGGTTAATAACAACGGCCATTAGTGATTTTATTTTTTTTTATTTTTTAACTATTGATACAGAATTCTGAACCTCTAATTGAACTCCAGTTCCAAGAAGCCAACATCCCCAACTTCATCCTTTATTACTCGAATATTAATGAATGAAAGTTGGCGAGAAGAATTTCCATAACTTTTTATTTTTTCCTTTTTAATTCCATCAAAGTATCTGGTAACTCCATCGCCGAAATCTTATTCAAGTTTCATTTCCCCATCAGATGGAAAGACGGGAGTTTTAGCCATATAAGTGCTTTTCAATATTTTTGGTAAATATAATATATTTTATATATATATATATATATATATATATATATATATATATATATATATATATATATATACTATATATATATATATATATATATATATCTATATATATATATATATATATATATCTATATATATTTACCCCGAAGATGTGGTAAATACACGAAAGTACTTGGCACTCTGTCTTTTCATTTTTTTTTTTTAAAAATTTTCCCTGTGGCTTTTGCTGTTAAACAAAATCACGTGCTTACTTTTGTGATTTTATAGTATATATCTATATATATATATATATATATATATATATATATATATATATATATATATACATATATCCTCTCCATCTCCATCTTCGGTATATTTCATTAATGAACCAGTACATATCACATTTCATGGAAGGCCTACCGTATAATATGAATCATGTTAATAGTTGAAGATCGTCACCTTTTGTTAATAAAAAAAACGTCACTTGTTGAGGTATCGTCAAAAAGATGATAACACTCTCCTGAAAGTTATTATTATTATTTACTATTATTTTTTTTTTCTGGTGGGTGGCTGTCACGGACACCTTATTCGACTGGGTGTTTATATATATAAATATATATATATATATATCATATATAATATATATATATATATATATATATATATATATATATATATATAAAAACACCCAGTTGAATATGGTGCCCGTGACCAGCCACCCCACCAGAAAAAAAAATAATAGTAAATAATAATAATAACTTTCAGGAGAGTGTTATCATCTTTTTGACGATACCTCAACAAGTGACTTTTTTTTTATTAACAAGGTGACGATCTTCAACTATTAACATGATTCATATTATACGGTAGGCCTTCCATGAAATGTGATATGTTCTGTTCATTAATGAATATACTGAAGATGGAGATGGAGAGGATATATGTATATATTATATATATATATATATATATATATATATATATATATATATATATATATATATATATATATATATACACCAGTCGAATATGGTGCCCGTGACATCCACCCCACCAGAAAAAAAAAATAATAGTAGATAATAATAATAACTTTCAGGAGAGTGTTATCATCTATATATATATATATATATATATATATATATATATATATATATATATATATATATATATATATATATATATATATATATATATGAATAATTATCACATCGAAACCGTGATCCATTTATATATCAATTCAAGCTACAAATGTCCTTTAATATCTAAATTCACTTTACCTCCCAAATGATATATTTTCATATTGTACCGAAGGGGAATTTTTTTAATTGATAATAATTTTCGTCCCCCCATGGGATCGAACCACCGTCCAAGTGGACGGGGACGAAATCAGGACAGTCAGTGACGCTATCCAATCAGCCAACAGAGACGCTATAAGTTCATATCGATTCTGACCTTACAAATCACCCTCGATCTGGATGCTTTCGTAATTAGAATCGATATGGAACCCCGTCTACCATGTTGGCCAATTCGAGCGTTTGACAGCACGTAGCCTTTTGTTATGAATAATTATCACATCGAACCGTGATTCATTTATATATCAATTCAAGCTACAAATGTCCTTTAATATCTAAATTCACTTTACCTCCCAAATGATATATTTTCATATATGTACCGAAGGAAGTTTTTAATTGATAATAATTTCGTCCCCCCATGGGATCGAACCACCGTCCAAGTGGACGGGGACGAAATCAGGACTGTCAGTGACGCTATCCAATCAGCCAACAGAGACGCTATAAGTTCATATCGATTCTGACCTTACAACAATCACCCTCGATCTGGATGCTTTCGTAATTAGAATCGATATGGAACCCCGTCTACCATGTTGGCCAATTCGAGCATTTGACAGCACGTAGCCTTTTGTTATGAATAATTATCACATCGAACCGTGATCCATTTATATATCACTGACTGTCCTGATTTCGTCCCCGTCCACTTGGACGGTGGTTCGATCCCATGGGGGGACGAAATTATTATCAATTAAAAAATTCCCCTTCGGTACATATATGAAAATATATCATTTGGGAGGTAAAGTGAATTTAGATATTAAAGGACATTTGTAGCTTGAATTGATATATAAATGGATCACGGTTCGATGTGATAATTATTCATAACAAAAGGCTACGTGCTGTCAAACGCTCGAATTGGCCAACATGGTAGACGGGGTTCCATATCGATTCTAATTACGAAAGCATCCAGATCGAGGGTGATTTGTAAGGTCAGAATCGATATGAACTTTATAGCGGTCTCTGTGGCTGATTGGATAGCGTCACTGACTGTCCTGATTCGTCCCCGCCACTTGACGGTGGTCGATCCCATGGGGGGACGAAATTATTATCAATTAAAAAAATTCCCCTTCGGTAACATAGGATGAAAATATATCACTTGGGAGGTAAAGTGAATTTAGATATTAAAGGACATTTGTAGCTTGAATTGATATATAAATGGATCACGGTTCGATGTGATAATTATTCATAACAAAAGGCTACGTGCTGTCAAACACTCGAATTGGCCAACATGGTAGACGGGGTTCCATATCGATTCTAATTACGAAAGCATTCCAGATCGATGGGTGATTTGTAAGGTCAGAATCGATATGAACTTATAGCGTCTCTGTTGGCTGATTGGATAGCGTCACTGACTGTCCTGATTTCGTCCCCGTCCACTTGGACGGTGGTTCGATCCCATGGGGGAACGAAATTATTATCAATTAAAAAATCCCCTTCGGTACATATATGAAAATATATCATTTGGGAGGTAAAGTGAATTTAGATATTAAAGGACATTTGTAGCTTGAATTGATATATAAAGGATCACGGTTCGATGTGATAATTATTCATAACAAAAGGTACGTGCTGTCAAACGCTTGAATTGGTCAACGTGGTAGACGGGGTTTCCATATCGATTCTAATTACGAAAAGCATCCAGATCGAGGGTGATTTGTAAGGTCAGAATCGATATGAACTTATAGCGTCTCTGTTGGCTGATTGGATAGCGTCACTGACTGTCCTGATTTCGTCCCCGTCCACTTGGACGGTGGTTCGATCCCATGGGGGGACGAAACTTGATTATCAATTAAAAAAATTCCCCTTCGGTACATATATGAAATATATCATTTGGGAGGTAAAGTGAATTTAGATATTAAAGGACATTTGTAGCTTGAATTGATATATATATATATATATATATATATATATATATATATATATATATATATATATATATATATATATATATAGTGTGGGGTTCCGGGTTCGTCCTGCCTCCTTAGGAGTCCATCACTTTTCTTACTATGTGTGTGCTGTTTCTAGGAGCACCCTCTGTTGCATGAGTCTTGGAGCTACTTCGGCATCTAGTTTTTCCAGGTTTCTTTTCAGGGATATTGGGATCGTACCTAGTGTTCTTATGATTATGGGAACAATATCCCATATCTTTCTTATTTATATTTTCAGCTCTTGATACTTATCAATCTTTACTCTCTCTTTCTCTTCTACTCAGGTGTCCCATGATATTGCAACATCAATGAGTGATAATTTCTTCTTGATATTGTCAATCAACGTTACGTCTGGTCTATTGGAACGTATCACCCTATCGGTTCTGATACCATAGTCCCAGAAGATCTTTGATTCATCGTTTTATATCGCTCCTTCAGATTGGTGCTCGTACCACTTATTACTGCAAGGTAGCTGGTGTTTCTTGCACAGGCTCCAGTGGAGGGCTTTTGCCACTGCGTCATGCCTTTTTTTGTATTATTATTGTTATTCAGAAGATGTACCCTACTTATAATGAACAAGCCCACAGGGGCCACTGACTTGAAATTTAAGCTTCCAAAAAATAAAGTGCTCATTCGAATGAAGTAACATAAGGTATTAGGAACTATAGAAGGAAGAGGTCAGTTATTAGAAAAGAAAAAAAAATGGAAATAAAGTGATACAAATATAAGTAAATAAGAACTGTCAACGACTGACTAAAGAAAATACAATAATTTTTAACTACTTATGTACGACACATCTCTCAGATAACTTATTTTATTATTTTTATTTTTATTAATGTTATTTTCATATTTTTATCAGTTTTACGTTATTTTTACTATTTTTATTTTCATTTCACCATCATTATTATTTCATAATTTTTAAGAATTTTTATAATTTTTATAACTATCAGTTATATTTTTATTTTATAATTTTTAGTTTTTGAAGCTGTGACGGATGATTGGCTCCAAGTTTAAAGCAAAAAGAAAAAAAAAAAAACGCCTGAATGTCTGCATACACAGAGTAGGTTATTTCACGAGACCAATGAGGTTACTGGAACTCGGATTTGAGCTTCCAGATCCCTAATACTGACTTGTTATAAGGAATAATATAAGTGAAAATGAATGCGGTATCCGGTATCTGGTGTGCAGAGAGAGAGAGAGAGAGAGAGAGAGAGAGAGAGAGAGAGAGAGAGAGAGAGAGAGAGATGTTCTGTAGAAAGGATTAAACCTTTCAGGAAGGGATTGCCATGTCGAGGCTATTCGTATATGAATTCAAAGTTATTCGAGAGAGAGAGACTTCTGTAGAAAGGATTAAGCCCTCCAAGAAAGAATTACTTTTTCGAGGTCATTTGTCAATATATCAAGACTTGAGAGAGAGAGAGAGAGAGAGAGAGAGAGAGAGAGAGAGAGAGAGAGAGAGAGAGAGAGAGAGAGAGAATGTTCTGTAGAAAGGATTAAACCTTTCAAAAAGCAATTATGCTGTCGAGGTCATTCGTTAAAAAATCAAGACTAGAGAGAGAGAGAGAGAGAGAGAGAGAGAGAGAGAGAGAATGATGTTACGTCATAAACTTTAAAATTTATAGAAAGGAATTACATTGACGAGGTCATTTCTCAATAAATTAAGAATTTCTGCAGAGAGAGAGAGAGAGAGAGAGAGAGAGAGAGAGAGAGACGAGTGACAGCGGATGAGAGAGAGAGAGAGAGAGGAGTGATGAGAATGAATGAGAAGGAAGAGAGAGAGAGAGAGCGCCTTCCACTAAGGAATTGCCCAGTCCAGGTTCATGCGAATATAAATTCAGACAGCATTTGCAGCAGTTTCTGAAAATAGCAATGTCATATCTGCCTTCAGACACGAATAAAAGGTACTAGATCAAGTTGGAATTGCTCCCTCCATTAAGGACGCTACAGTGATAGGCAGCATCGGGAATGGGGCCAGTAGGTTACCGAACTAATTCCTAAAATATATTCATTTATAGGTTACTGTTCGTTGAAATACGAAGGGAGGACAATTTCTTGAATTAATACGAGCGAGTGTTATGAGTTAAATTATTGAATATGGCTCCTCACTTCGGTTTTAGGACGGTGGGGGTATATAGGAAAATAGTGTTTTAAGGTTGCTCGGGAGCAAGCCTACAAACTACTTTGTTGTTTTTGTTGTTATTAATACTTTTGTTGTTCTTGTTGTCGTGGAGGAAATGACTTTGAAATAACATAAAAAGGTGTGAAAAAGCATTAAGATACAGGAATTTTAGGATAGGATATTTATGATTTATTTATGAGAAGGAAAGTGTAAAATATAAATAATGTGCATGTTGAACAGTACAGAACAATTATTTCTAATAAAATATAGCTTATTTATTTTAATTTTCGTTGATAAAACAAGGCTCTATTTGGCCGTAGAATTTAGCATTCGCCCCGAGTAAGCTCGAGGTCGGATTAGGCCTTGTTTTAATGATCTCGTTAGGAAGAAATTCAATCAACCTTTTTTACATATAACTTAGTGGAAAGGCTGAAATTGTTTGTTTTGTATAATTTCGTATTTCTGTACGGATTTTCAAATGTATAGGTAATGTGTTACAGTCTGCTATGGTTCCCAGGTTGACAATCCATGGTCTAAGTCAAGGAACGCTTGGAGTACACATTCTAATTGCATCTCTCTACCTCCAAGAAAAAAAAATATTTCAGTGCTTGTTTGATAGCAGACATTCAAACTGACGTATGCTTCTAAGGTAAAGTGGGTCTCATGGCCACCGGGGAATTATTATATTATTATTATATGTTCCAAAAATGTATTAAAAAATTGACTTGACCGAGAACTCTGGATACCAAAGAACTGAAATTGAATATCCTGTTTAAGCAAAGTTAGGTGATGAAAAAAAAACAGTGTGGATGTCAATATAATATTTATATTATTTCAGTCTTTATAATTTCAAAATACTTATGAAATTGTAGACATAATATACGAGGTCCTTTGAATCGATATTATGACATTCAAAAACAAAGTTGAAATATATACTCTTGTTCTGTTTAAGGAAACGAAAACAATTGAATATGTCATTATAATCTATATATTATGTCGTTTTTCCTAATTGATAAAATAAAATTTAAAAACTGGTCAAAACTCTCCTAATCACTATTACTTCATTCTTCCTCAATGCAAAACAACAACAAAATTTTAGAAAATAAAAAAAAAATTGTCAAAACCCTCCAAATCGATATTATGAAATGCTTCCTCAATTCAAAACAATAAAAACATAATAAAAAATATCAAAACCCTCCAAACTGATATTACTTCATTCTTACTGAATCCAAAACAACAAAAATTATTTTTTTTAAATAAAATAAAATTGTCAAAATGCTCCAAATCGATATTATGACATTCTTCCTCAATTCAAAACAATAAAAGAAAATAATAAAAAAATATCAAAACCCTCCAAATATATATTACTTCATTCTCCTTAAATCCAAAACAATAAAAAAAATGTAAATAAAATAAAATTGTCAAAAACCTCCAAAATCGATATTATGACATTCTTCCTCAATTCAAAACAATAAAAAATAATTAAAAAATATCAAAACCCTCCAAATTGATATTACTTCATTCTTCCTCAATCCAAAACAATAAATAAGAATTTTTTAAATAAAATAAAATCGTCAAAACCCTCCAAATCGATATCTTGACATTCAAAAGAGAATCGTCCCTCGTAATTTAGGACAGCCTGCAATTTTCTTGTTTATGCTAATGAGTTCCCGCATTAACGGCACGAGTCACTTCAACTGATGAGGTGTTGGTACAAACACCTATTAAAAAAAGTCCATTTCAAATGCATATTAATGTACTCCGGCTTGAGTGCAGCGAGAGCTGTTCCATGGAGCCATTAGGAGCGTTTATATAAGCAAGACACTTCTTACTAATGTGAGGGAGAGCTGTTTATGTTTGTGCGTGTGGACGAATCAATAAATGTGTCGAGAATTACTTGAATTGTTATCTGTATCCATTTAATTGGGTAATTTAGTTCCTCTCTTGTGATACGTGTTCTCGTCTTTCAGTATATCCTTTTACCTTCTTTCTCTTCTTTTTAAATAAACACCACATTATTTGGAAGCTGGAATTTTAAGTCAGTGGTACCTGTGGTAGGCTTATTTCATATGAATAAGGATCATCTGCTGAATAATAATAATAATAATAATAATAATAATAATAATAATAATAATAATAATAATAATAATAATAATAATAATAAAAATAATAATACTAGAACAAATGATAATTATCAAGACCTGAAAATAGAAATAAGAAGGATATGGGATATGCCAGTGGAAATTGTACCCATAATCATAGGAACACTAGGCTTGATCCCAAGATCCCTGAAAAGGAATCTAGAAAAAACTAGACGCTGAAGTAGTCCCAGGACTCATACAGAAGAGTGTGATCCTGGAAACGGCGCACATAGTAAGAAAAGTGATGGACTCCTAAGGAGGCAGGATGCAACCTTGAACCCCACAGTATAAATAAATATCATCTAGTCGAATCGGGGGACTGTGATACAGCAAAAAAAAAAAAAAAATAATAATAATAATAATACTAATAAGGATGATACGGGATATGCCAGTGGAAATGATACCCACAATCATAGGGACACTAGTCACGATCCCAAGACCCCTGAAAAGGAATCTGGAAAGACTAGATCCCGAAGTAGCTCCAGGAATCGTGCAGAAGAGTATGCTACTAGAAACAGCGCACATAGTAAGGAAAGTGATGGACTCCTAAGGACGCAGGATGCAACCCAGAACCTCACACTATAGAAACCATCCAGTCGAATTGGAGGATTGTGATAAACACCCCCCAAAAATTAAATAAATAAATATAGAAAATAATAATAATAATAATAATAATAATAATAATAATAATAATAATAATAATAATAATAATAATAATAATAATAATAATAATAATAAGCGAAAGGCTTACATTTACATCAACAACGATAATCATTATTAATATATTTGAAATTAAATATTTTCGAAAGTACGTAAGTAGGCCCCTTTCCTTAAGAAGCTCAAACGAGAATGGTCCTTTGATCTACAACAAATGTTTTCCCTTCTTGATAACACAGAGGAGGATAAAGGTTAAAAGTCAAATCTTGAAATTATTTAGTTTTTCTTTGTTTGTTTTTGTGTTAATTTGACAATTAGGGTTGCAGAGTTTTTCTGTATACGATTAGTAAGATATGATAAGGAATGTGCAATTGACGAGAGCACCATGCTTATTGGAATTCACGAGCAGCACACATACACACTCACACACTCACACACACACACGCTCACACACACACACACACACACACACACACACACACACACACACACACATATATATATATATATATATATATATATATATATATATATATATATATATATATATATATATATACAAATTATACACATTTACAGAAGGATTTCCAAATCACCGATTACTGGATTAATTACTGGATTAAATCCCACTCTGAAAAATTAACAACGGGTTACAGAACGCATAATCCAGCCAGTCAGGAGGTCAACAGATAATCGCTTTTAAAAAGTAAATCCGGCAAATTTCACCTTAATCCTCTGGCTGGAAAGCCTATACAATGGTTTCTTTAGCTCTTTGTATAGAAAATATATATACACATACACACACACACACACACACACACATATATATATATATATATATATATATATATATATATATATATATATATATATATATATATATATATATATATATATATATATATATATATATATATATATATATATATATATATATATATATATATATGTGTGTGTGTGTGTGTGTGTGTGTGTGTGTATGTGTATATTTATTTATATACGTATATATATATATACATATATATATATATATATATATATAATATATATATATATATATATATATTTCTATACAAAGAGCTAAAGAACCCATGTATAGGCTTTCAGCCAGAGGATTAAGGTGAGATATGCCGGATTTACTTTTAAAAGCGATTATCCGTTGACCTCCTGTCTGGCTGGATTATGCGTTCTGTAACCCGTTGTTAATTTTTCAGAGTGGGATTTAATCCAGTAATTAATCCAGTAATCGGTGATTTGGAAATCCTTCTGTAAATGTGTATAATGTGTATATATTTTCATCAAATGTCATCTCATGAAACGTTAAAATAATAGCCATTTGAATTACTTAGTTTCATTCCTAATAGACTTATATATGCGAGAAGTTATGTCTATTCAAATTTGAAAATCAGTGTTTACGAGTTACGTTTATCTCCGCGAAAATAAATTCCTTTTAAAAGTCATGCGTATATTGTCTGATCCTTCAAAATATGAAATAAACCTTTGTACAAATTCATCGCCTTTCCTAATGAATGAGTTCGCGAAAAAATGCATATTCTTTCAAAATGAGAAATCGTTTTTGACGAACTAGATCCCTCTCTGCGAAAATAAGCTCCTTTTAAAAAAAATCAGCTAATTATAATCATTGTGTATATTTATGATAGGAGATGCTTTAAAACTCGCTGATCCTTTTGGCAGAGGCTAATGGAGAGATTTATTTGCAGTGCCGGATATACGATCCTGATTTGCAAAGTATTAAGGGATTAGCATCCCATTGCCAATTGCAATACATTGAAATTCACGGCAAAATATGTAGAGATATCCGGGTTTGGGGGAAGATTAACCTTGATTCGCGATCCTTTTCAGATGACGATCAATTTTGTTGGATGCATCCATAGTTTTGCAACATATGTTAGTCTTTGGAACCGTCTATGGGTCCGTGATAGCCTAATTGCACTTGTGTTTAAGTTAAACTTTCATTTGAAACTTCTTTTTGAAACTGTTATAGGTCCGTGGTAGGGTGATTGCATTTGTGTTTAAGATAGCATTTAATTTGAAAAATTTCTGAAACTGTTATAGGTCCGTGGTAGAGCAATTTCACTTGTATTTAAGATAAAATTTAATTTGAAGATTCTCTTTGAAATAGTATATAGGTTCTAGGTAGGCTAATTCCACTTATAGTTCAAATAAAATTTAATATGACACTACTATTTGGCCCTTTCTATAGGTTTCGTGGTAGGCTAATATTGGGCTTATATTGTTAAAATATAATTTAATGTTACTACTGTTCGAAACTGTCTATAGGTCCCTGGTAGGCTAATTGAACTTATATATGAAATAGAATTCAATGTGTCAACTCTTTGAAACTGTCCATAGGTCCGTGGTAGCCTAATTGCACTTAAAGTTAAAATGAAATTTGATGTGAGCATTCTTTGAAACTGTCTTTAGGTCCGTGGTAAGCTAATTGTACTACTTATAGTTCAAATAAAATTTAATGTGACACTTCTCTTTGAAACTGTCTATTGGTTCGTTGTACGCTAAAGTGTACGTAACTACCAAAGCCCTAAGCTGAATTACCTTTAGATAGGTTGCTTCAAGAGTATCCCAATAAGCGAACATACCACATACATTTATTTTCATTCCTAAAGCCCATATCATATTAGAAACCCGTTTGTTTTGTACAGAGGATGGATATAGTCTGCTGGTCATACCTAGCTTTACAGAAAGAAGAATAAGTTGAGGTTTTATTGATAAACCTTCCTCTTTGAGTAGAAGAATATTATTCCCAGTTGGAATATTAGGGGATTAAAGGAATTCCAGAATCCATAGGAGGTGGAGAATGGAACAGCGAATCAAAATAGTACAAGGGGAAAGAGAATGAACGGCTGTAGTATAGTTTAGTACACAGATTCATGGAGTCGAATTGAATACAAAATATCTGTTCGTTGATAAGGTAATCTAAAGCAAAATAAAGTAACGAAATATATACATAACACGTGGAAACGATTACAGCAATTCACAAGCAAAAAATCAGTTACAGAAAAGAATCTTATAATTTCACTGCTGAAAATAAACAATGATTTCTTAATTTGACATTTCTGTATTCTCTCAGAGAAGTCTGAAATAAATTGGGCTATAAAAACAGATACATATGGATTTTTTTTTTTTATCTCATCCGTCAAAAGAAATTCCGAAAATTCTGAGTGACGGAAAACCTACAAACAGCCATCTCTCGTGGGAGGCAGCTGGTCAGCCCCGAATGGTCAATTATTCAAAATTCACTTATGCCCTCAGGATTAGAATTGACAGATGAATGAAAAGCAATTATATACTGACAGAGAACGTCCAATGAAGTAAGGGAAATTAGGTGCAAGAAGGATTTATTTTAAAAAAAAAAAAAAAAACAAGAGGATGGATGGAAAGCAGAGATGACCAAGAGGAAATAGAAAGAAAGAAAAAATAACAGAATCTGTACATGTGATTCTAGAAATGAGAAGGACAGACGTTGAGCATCCAACAAATAGTACTACTCACAGAAAAAAAAAGGATATAACAGATCTTATCCCTTTTTTTAACAATAGAATCTCTTGCTTAGTTCGAAATATACCATTCTTTTCGTAAGTCTGAATTGTATTTCATTGTAAGATTGGTGTATACTATCTCTTGCGAATCAAACACAAACAACAACAACAACAACAACAACAACAACAACACAACAACAACAACAACAACAACAATAACAATAATAATAATATAATAATAATAATAATAATCATAATAATAATAATAATAATAAGAATAATAAGGAACATAAAGAAAAAGAACTGGCTCTCCCCAACAGAAAGAGAAGAATGGAAAGGGAAATGTCCACACGACAACGAATACACGAAGACGAACTGAGAGACGATGCCACAGAAGACGACAGGGAGGATGAGGTATCAAACAACGACACACGAAGAAACACCGACGAAGTAACAGAGAGGACGGAATGGTTAGAAAAGATTAGACAATGGATGGAGCCAGATACAGAGAGAACAAAGATCCCCTCCATGAAAGCCTACAACACCAAGAAATTAAGGGAGAAAACAAGTGAGGACAATGAAATAATAGGCCTAATACACACCACCAATATCACAGAAACAAATAACTTGACATATGCAGGAGCAAGATTAGTAGCAGAACTGATGGGGATTCGAACACCAACACCACCGTCACAACCAACCCAACAGAAACCAAACAGCAACCTCCTTGGAAAAGGCGCCTGGAAAAGCAAATCATGGTGATGAGATCTGACGTTGAGTAAACTGAAAGAGATGGCAGAAAAAAGGCTAAGAAGCAAGAAAACAAGGGAGGAACTCAACGAGAAATACAAAGTACAAGAGAGGGGACTAAACAACACAATAGAGATGTAAAAACGAGGCTTAAGGCCAAAGCACACAAGATCCAACGGTACATGAACAGGAATAAGGGATACCAACAGAACAAACTATTCGGAACCAACCAGAAAAGACTATACAGCCAACTAAGAGGTGAAGACAACCACCCAGAAATTCCTGAAGCCGAACCAAGTAAGAGACTCTGGGAAAACATATGGAGCAATCCGGTATCACACAACAAAACATGCAACATGGCTCCAGGAAGTCAAGGAAGAAGAAACAGGGAGAATAAAACAAAGATTCACAGAGATCACGACAGACACAGTCAGACACCAACTAAAGAAAATGCCAAACTGGAAAGCCCCAGGTCCCGATGAAGTCATGGATACTGGCTCAAAAAACTTCAAGGCCCTACATCCCACGAATAGCAGAACAACTCCAGCATTGTATCTCAAATCACAAGCACCCAAATGGATGACCACAGGAAGAACATCCTTAGTACAAAAAGACAAGAGTAAGGGAAATATAGCCAGTAACTACAGGCCTATCACCTGCCTACCAATAATGTGGAGTTACTAACAGGTATCATCAGTGAAAGGCTATACAGCTACCTAGAGGAGACAAACACCATCCCCCACCAACAGAAAGGCTGCAGAAGGAAGTGTAGGGGGGGCACAAAAGACCAGCTCCTCATAGACAAAATGGTAATGAAGAACAGTAGGAGAAGGAAAACCAACCTAAAGCATGGCATGGATAGACTATAAGAAAGCCTTCGACATGATACCACACACTGGCTAATCGAATGCCTGAAAATATATGGGGCAGAGGAAAATACCATCAGCTTCCTCAAAAATACAATGCGCAACTGGAATACAATACTTACAAGCTCTGGAATAAGACTAGCAGAGGTTAATATCAGGAGAGGGATCTTCCAGGGCGACTCACTGTCCCCACTACTCTTCGTAGTAGCCATGATTCCCATGACAAAAGTACTACAGAAGATGGATGCCGGGTACCAACTCAAGAAAAGAGGCAACAAAATCACCCATCTGATGTTCATGGACGACATCAAGCTGTATGGTAAGAGCATCAAGGAAATAGATACCCTAATCCAGACTGTAAGGATTGTATCTGGGGACATCAGGATGGAGTTTGGAATAGAAAAATGCGCTTAGTCAACATACAAAAGCAAAGTAACGAGAACTGAAGGATAAAAGCTACCAGATGGGAGCAACATCAAACACATAGATGAGACAGGATACAAAATACCTGGGGAATAATGGAAGGAGGAGATATAAAACACCAAGAGATGAAGGACACGATCAGGAAAGAATATATGCAGAGACTCAAGGCGATACTCAAGTCAAAACTCAATGCCGGAAATATGATAAAAGCCATAAAACACATGGGCAGTGCCAGTAATCAGATACAGCGCAGGAATAGTGGAATGGACGAAGGCAGAAACTCCGCAGCATAGATCAGAAAACCAGGAAACAAATGACAATACACAAAGCACTACACCAAGAGCAAATACGGACAGACTATACATAACACGAAAGGAAGGAGGGAGAGGACTACTAAGTATAGAGGACTGCGTCAACATCGAAAACAGAGCACTGGGGCAATATCTGAAAACCAGTGAAGACGAGTGGCTAAAGAGTGCATGGGAAGAAGGACTAATAAAAGTAGACGAAGACCCAGAAATATACAGAGACAGGAGAAAGACAGAAAGAACAGAGGACTGGCACAACAAACCAATGCACGGACAATACATGAGACAGACTAAAGAACTAGCCAGCGATGACAATTGGCAATGGCTACAGAGGGGAGAGCTAAAGAAGGAAACTGAAGGAATGATAACAGCGGCACAAGATCAAGCCCTAAGAACCAGATATGTTCAAAGTTAGATAGATGGAAATAACATCTCTCCCATATGTAGGAAGTGCAATACGAAAAATGAAACCATAAAACCACATAGCAAGTGAATGCCGGCACTTGCACAGAACCAGTACAAAAAGAGGCATGATTCAGTGGCAAAAGCCCTCCACTGGAGCTGTGCAAGAAAACATCGCTACCTTGCAGTAATAAGTGGTACGAGCACCAACCTGAAGGAGTGATAGAAAACGATCAGGCAAAGATCCTCTGGGACTATGGTATCAGAACGGATAGGGTGATACGTGCAAACACCAGACGTGACGTTGATTGACAAAGTCAAGAAGAAAGTATCATCATTGATGTCGCAATACCATGGGACACCAGAGTTTGAAGAGAAAGAGGGATGGATAAGTATCAAGATCTGAAAAATAGAAATAAGAAGGATATGGGATATGCCAGTGGAAATCGTACCCATAATCATAGGAGCACTAGGCACGATCCCAAGATCCCTGAAAAGGAATCTGGAAAAAATAGAAGGCTGAAGTAGCTCCGGGCCTCATGCAGAGGAGGTGATCCTAGAAAACGGCACACATAGTAAGAAAAGTGATGGACTCCTAAGGAGGCAGGATGCAACCCGGAACCCCACACTATAAATACCACCCAGTCGAATTGGAGGACTGTGATAGAGCAAAAACAAAAAAAAAAAAAAAAAAAAAAGTATCAAAGAAAGTGCAGGAGGGGAGGCTGAGATGGTATGGTCACCTGTTGAGGAGAGATGAGGGCCACGCTGGGAGACATACTATGGGGGTGGAGGTGCAAGGAAGAAGAAGAAGAGGGAGACCAAGAAAGAGATAGAAGGACTGTGTGAGAGAAGACTTCATGAGAAGGGAATTGATGAGGCAGAAGCGCAGGATAGAAATAGATGGAAACAGCTCATCCGAAAACGGCGACCCCATAGAAAAATGGGAAACAAGCTGGGAAGAAGAAGAAGAATAATAATAATAATAATAATAATAATAATAATATAATATTAAATAATAATAATAATAATAATAATAATACAGGTTATATTGAAAACATTACTATTCCAGCGGCGATTATTTGTAATAAAAGTCTCTCTATTCTTCTTATTACGACTTTTCTTCCATACTCAAGTTGGCTAATAAAAACGCCATATGGGGGATTCATGTTAAAAACGTGGTATTGGTCAAATTCAATATATTACACTAAATGCAGTACAAATTGGATCTAAGCCTAATTGAGTCAGTTACTAATAATGATGATGATAATAATAATAATAATACTTTATTAAAAAGTAATGGCTACTTCAGCAGCGTTACACTTGTAGAGATTCTTCTCTATTTTGCGAATAGCGGCTTTTTCAGTGCTACTTAAACAGGCTAGTAGAGCGCCTATAGAGGTCATGGTAAAATACAGGGTCAAAATAGGTGTATATATTTGAATTTTACAGATAAACTATGATACCATAGTCATCAAAGTCATTAACGATTTTCTCTCTCTCTCTCTCTCTCTCTCTATCTCTCTCTCTCTCTCTTTCTTAAGCGAGCTTTCGTCTGGAGCTGCCAGACATCCTCTGGGCTGGGAAGCTGAGGGTGGACTGATCTTGGTGCGGTGTCCGTCCTCCTTATATCTGTGGTTGACAGCAGGGGGTCTGCCCATGCTTGTCTCCTATTAGCTGGGTGGCGGTGAGTCTTGTTTTCATTGGCTGCCTGAGCCAGGCTCAAGCCACTTTCTTCGGGCCGATGGTTGCGTTGCAGCATATCCTGCAGCGCCTGGACCTCCTAAGCGGCGCTGTAACATTGATGGGCGTTGCGCTACGCCCTGTGGGACGTCACGGCTACTGTGAGTTTCCCATCGGCTGCAGGAAGATTACCTCGTTCGGGGCGTTGTCATCCATAGAGTTGCATGATCGGTGGTGTCATTGTTGGTGGCAGGTCTTCTCATACTCGGCCCGAAGAAAGTGGCTTGAGTCCTGGCTCAGGCAGCCAATGAAAACAAGACTCACCGCCACCAGCCAATAGGAGACAAGCATGGGGCAGACCCCCTGCTGTCAACCACAGATATAAGGAGGACGGACACCGCACCAAGATCAGTCCACCCTCAGCTTCCCAGCCCGAGGATGTCTGGCAGCTCCAGACGAAAGCTCGCTTTAAGAGAGAGAGAGAGAGAGAGAGAGAGAGAGAGAGAGAGAGAGAAAATCGTTAATGACTTTGATGACTATGGTATCATAGTTTATCTGTAAAATTCAAATATATACACCTATTTTGACCCTGTATTTTACCATGACCTCTATAGGCGCTCTACTAGCCTGTTTAAGTAGCACTGAAAAAGCCGCTATTCGCAAAATAGAGAAGAATCTCTACAAGCTGTAACGATGCTGAAGTAGCCATTACTTTTAATAAGTATGCTTGAGAGAGGGTCTGCTTCCTAAGTACACTAATATTCGGCTACACGACCCGTCAGCCAGAAATAATGAGGACACCAGGAGCTTTAGAAAATCCCTCTACAGCGGCAAATAGCGATCAAGACTACCGAACTGCGTGCCCTCCAGAACGAGACCAAGAGACTGCGGCAGGAGTGGGAGAGAGTGAGAAGCAGCCCCGGCACCAGTGGAGTAGGAGAGGAACCTATAGCAGTACGTCCTGGTGCCCTTCGAGAGGAAGGTAGTCATGGACTGGACGACACCGAATTTGAAAATCCTGAACGTGACATACCCATGGATGTAGACAACCCAGTAGGAGAGGAACCAACGTACCCTGGGAACATCGAGAGAAGCCTCGTCCGCCTTCAGGAGGACGACATGAAACAGCGGATGAGAGGTGCCCTGCGAAAGCTCATCTCCCTGAACGGCGGCAAACTCCGCATCCCTGAACGAACCCAAGGATACATTAACCTTACCGATTACGACCCCACTCCCGATCAAGACGCCCTTCTGAAGCTGGGTCTTAATTGCCACTTCATTTCGAGACCCAGGCCTCATGACAAGAGACTCGAAATCGGGGATTGCTCCTAGACTCCATCCAGCAACTCGAAGCCCGGAGCACCGTGAGAACTACCGACGCCCTTCAACCCCTCCTACTTGCTGAAGCTCTTACAGAGAGGGGCTCGCACTCCAGCGGGATCCTCACCAAGGAGATGAAGAAAGCAGCGAAGGAACTGAAGGAGAAAGTGAACATCACGGTGCGACGCGCGGACAAGACAGCAGCCTTCGTCTTGATTGATACTGCCGAATATCACGAAGAAGCTGGATGCTATTTTGTCTGACGAGAGCAAGTTCGAGCGCCTGACGAGGAACCCGACAGACGACATCAAGAGGGAGGCTAACGGAGTCATCAGCGCAAGTGAATGCTGCAACAAATGCTGTGCACCTCCCGCCCATACAAGGAGACTACAGCCATGGGTTATTTATATGGCAATGTAAAAAAAAAACCCACAAACAAGGAAACCCCCTCCGGCCGATCATCAGCCAGACGCCCGCCCCATACGTACGCCTTGGCTAAACGCCTCAACCAAATTTTGACCCCTTACGTCCCGAGTCGGTACAGCCTGCAGTCTTCGGCAGAGTTCTTAGAAGCCATCAAGGACGCCCCTGGTACCGGGATTATCGCCTCGCTGGATGTAGAGTCCCTATTTACGAACGTGCCTGTCGACGAAACCATAGATATAATCCTTGATCGTGTCTACAGGAATCAGTCGACGGCGCCCCTCAACATACCGGAAGCCTCGCTCCGTACGCTGCTGGAGATATGCACCAAGAAGGCCCCTTTCTCCACCCACCGTGGCCAGATGTTCCGCCAAAAGGACGGCGTGCGATGGGCCTCCCCACTGGGGATTCTCTTCGCTAACTTTTATATGGGCACCGTGGAGGAACGGGTCTTCGCCAGATGCAGCAACCCCGCAGATATGGACGTTATATTGACGACATCTTTGTGCAAGTCGACGACGAGGATGAGGTAGAAGCCCTCCGTCAAGCATTTCAGCAGTGTAGTGTGCTGAATTACACAGTCGAACGCAGCTCCGACGATCGGCTCCCCTTCCTCGACGTCCTTGTAAGCAAGACGGAAGACGGTCTCCGTACTTCAGTCTACACAAAGAAAACCAATTTAGGACTTTGCCTCAACGGAGACAGCGAGTGCCCCGCCAGATTCAAAAGCACCACCGTCAGCCGGCCTTCGTCAGGAGGGCCCTCTCCCACTGCTCAACCTGGCAGGACACTCACCAGGAACTCGACCGCGCCTCCCAAGTACTTGTGAATAATGGGTACTCAAATAAATTAATCAGCAAGGAAGTCCGCACAGCCCTGGAGAAATGGTACGGTAGTGAGAGCCCGCAGCCCCGCCCCCAGGATAATATCAAGCTGTACTACAAAGCCTTCATGAGTTCCCATTAACCGTGAAGAAGAGGACGCCATTAAGAAAATTATTCCGATAATGTATCCCCGACTGACGACACCAAGAATATCGACCTAATCATATATTACCAGAATCGGAGGACGCGCGATCTTTTATTATGAAAAATAACCCCTCTCCACAGGTACTGAGAAACCCCTGAAGCAGACGCATGTAGTGTACCAATATACATGCCCAGTCCGCGAATGCAGCGGCGCCTACGTAGGTATGACTACCATGCGACTGTCGAAGAGACTCTCGTGCCACGCCCAAGAGGGGGCTATAAAGAATCACGCCCGCACCAAACATCACGAGGCCATCTCCGAGATGTCATCATAAAGAACACGAAGATCATCGGGAAGGCCCCTGATGCCCGTCGGTTGCGCCTGCTGGAGGCGCTACTCATCCAGCAAATAAAACCTACTCTGAATACGACGCAGGAAGAATTTCTCCTCACCCCTACGAGTATGAGAAGACCTGCCACCAACAATGACACCACCGATCATGACAATTCTATGGATGACAACGCCCCCGAACGAGGTACTCCTGCAGCCGATGGAAATCAAAGTAGCCGTGACATCCCACAGCGTAGCGCAACGCCCATCATGTTACAGCGCCGCTTAGGAGGTCCAGGCGGCTGCAGGATATGCTGCAACGCAACCATCGGCCCGAAGAAAGTGGCTTGAGACCTGGCTCAGGCAGCCAATGAAAACAAGACTCACCGCCACCAGCCAATAGGAGACAAGCATGGGGCAGACCCCCTGCTGTCAACCACAGATATAAGGAGGACGGACACCGCACCAAGATCAGTCCACCCTCAGCTTCCCAGCCCGAGGATGTCTGGCAGCTCCAGACGAAAGCTCGCTTTAAGAAAAAGAGAGAGATAGAGAGAGAGAAAATCGTTAATGACTTTGATGACTATGGTATCATAGTTTATCTGTAAAATTCAAATATATACACCTATTTTTGACCCTGTATTTTACCATGACCTCTATAGGCGCTCTACTAGCCTGTTTAAGTAGCACTGAAAAAGCCGCTATTCGCAAAATAGAGAAGAATCTCTACAAGTGTAACGCTGCTGAAGTAGCCATTACTTTTAATAAAGTATGCTTGAGAGAGGGTCTGCTTCCTAAGTACAATAATAATAATAATAATAATAATAATAATAATAATAATAATAATAATACATAATAATAATAATAATAATAATAATAATAATAATAATAATAATAATAATAATAATAAATAATAATGATAACAATAGAAGATGTAAAACAGAGGCTTAAGGCCAAAGCACATAAAGATCCAACGGTACATGAACAGGAATAAGGGATACCAACAGAACAAACTATTTGGAACCAACCAGAAAAGACTATACAGCCAACTAACAGGGGAAGAAAACCACCCAGAAATTCCTAAAGCCGAACCAAGTAAGAGACTCTGGGAAAACATATGGAGCAATCCGGTATCACACAACAAACATGCAACATGGCTCCAGGAAGTCAAGGAAGAAGAAACAGGGAGAAATAAAAAACAAAGATTCCACAGAGATCACGACAGACACAGTCAGACACCAACTAAAGAAAATGCCAAACTGGAAAGCCCCAGGTCCCGATGAAGTCCATGGATACTGTCTAAAAAACTTCAAAGCCCTACACCCACGAATAGCAGAACAACTCCAGCATTGTATCTCAAATCACCATGCACCCAAATGGATGACCACAGGAATAACATCCTTATACAAAAAGACAAGAGTAAGGAAATATACCCAGTAACTACAGGCCTATCACCTGCCTACCAATAATGTGGAAGTTACTTACTGGTATCATCAGTGAAAGGCTATACAACTACCTAGAGGAGACAAACACCATCCCCCACCAACAGAAAGGCTGCAGAAGGAAGTGCAGGGGCACAAAAGACCAGCTCCTGATAGACAAAATGGTAATGAATAAAAGCAGAAGAGGGAAAACCAACCTAAGCATGGCATGGATAGGCTATAAGAAAGCCTTCGACATGATACCACACACATGGCTAATAGAATGCCTGAAAATATATGGGGCAGAGGAGGACACCATCAGCTTCCTCGAAAATACAATGCACAACTGGAATACAATACTTACAAGCTCTGGAATAAGACTAGCAGAGGTTAATATCAGGAGAGGGATCTTCCAGGGCGACTCACTGTCCAAAAACCCCACTACTCTTCGTAGTAGCCATGATTCCGATGACAAAAGTACAACAGAAGATGGATGCCGGGTACCAACTCAGAAAAGAGGCACAGAATCCAACCTTTGATGTTCATGGACGACATCAAGCAGTATGGTAAGTGCATCAAGAAATAGATACCCTAATCCAGACTGTAAGGATTGTATCTGGGGACATCAGGATGGAGTTTGGAATAGAAAAATGTGCCTTAGTCAACATACAAAAGGCAAAGTAACAAGAACTGAAGGGATAAAGCTACCAGATGGGAGCAACATCAAACACATAGATGAGACAGGATACAAATACCTGGGAATAATGGAAGGAGGGGATATAAAACACCAAGAGATGGACACGATCAGGAAAGAATATATGAAGAGACTCAAGGTGATACTCAAGTCAAAACTCAACGCCGGAAATATGATAAAAGCCATAAACACATGGGCAGTGCCAGTAATCAGATACAGCGCAGGAATAGTGGAATGGACGAAGGCAGAACTCCGCAGCATAGATCAGAAAACCAGGAAACATATGACAATACACAAAGCACTACACCCAAGAGCAAATACGGACAGACTATACTTAACACGAAAGGAAGGAGGGAGAGGACTACTAAGTATAGAGGACTGCGTCAACATCGAAAACAGAGCACTGGGGCAATATCTGAAAA
>NC_087201.1:164139902-164179902 GCF_015104395.2 Macrobrachium nipponense
CTTTAGTAACAGCGTAGATTTAAGATTATATGCTTGTTGGGAATTACTAAAAAAACACACACACACAAACAAATCTCTTTGCACAAAAATTTCAACTACAAACAAAGAAATAATCTATTCCACGAAAGCTGAACGAAACAATAAAAAAAAAAACATCACCATTAGCATTAAGCGGATATATTTGCAAGTCCAGGGAACGCATTTGAAAATATGTACTGTTATAATAAACATTTGTAAGATAACTTCCAGTCGCTTGATAGAGATAAATACGTCTTGGAAAGAGAGAAGAAACTTTTGTATTTAATTTTCCAAGAGATAAAACTTCCTCCTTTCGCTCTCCTCTTTATCCCTGCCTTTTTTTTGTTTTTTTTTATCATCCTATCCATCGTGTACTGTTGATAGCGAGAGGCAGCAGAGAGAAGGAATATCCCCGCCTCCCGACACCTCCCCCCCCTGGTCGTGACGTGGAGGGCTCTCGACATATGTAGATTTCCAGCCTTCCTTGCTGCAGTGCCCACCTGGATAAAATCATTTAATCGTTGTTTCGCAGGGAAATGAGGCTAGATGCCCCTCCCCTCTACCCCTGCCCTACCCCCTCCCCCACCCCACCCCCACCCCCACCCCGACCCAACCTCGCCCCTCCTCCCACTCCCAAGGAATGGAAGTATGAAAGGAAAAAATTAATGAATTATTAATAATCGAATACTTAGATTATTAAATACAAAAATAAATAAATAATACAATAAATTAGATAATGAAAAACTACCACCTCGACCTCCTCCCACTCCCACGGAATGGAAGTATGAAAGGAGAAAATTAATGTATGAATAAATAATCGAATACTTAGATTACTAAATACATAAATAGATAATTCAATAAATTAGATAATTGAAACTAATCAATAAGTAAATGTATCGATAAATATATTACAATAAACTAAATGAATAATCTAATAGTTAGATTAGTGAATACAAACATAGAAAATAATACAAGAAATTGGATCATAAGAAACTAATTGATAAATAAATGAATAGATAAATAATATGATAAATTTGATAATGATAAAAAACGAATCAACAATAAATTAATAGATAAATAGTACAATAAATTAGATAATAAAAAACTAATCACCAAGTAAATATATAAATAATAAAATAAATTATAGTAATAAAAAAACGAATAAAAAAGTAATTAAATAGATAAATAATACAATAAATTAGATAATAAAAAACCTAACCAATAAGTAAATAAATAGATAAATAATACAATAAGTTAGATAATAAAAAACTAACTAATACGTAAACGAATAGATAAATAATACAATAAAATGAATAAATAAGTAATCGAATAGTTAGATTAGTAAATACAAAAACTGGTAAATAATTCAATAAATTAGATAATAAGAAACTAATCAATAAGTAAATGAATAGATGAATAATACGATGAATTTGGAAATGATAAAAAACTAATCAACAATAAATTAATAGATAAATAGTACAATAAATCAGATAATAAAAACTAATCAAACAAGTAAATAAATATATAAGTAATAGAATAATTTTGATATTAATAAAAAAACTAATCAATAAGTAAATAAATAGATAAAAATAATAAAAATATTTGATTTAAAAACTAACCATTAAGTAAATAAATAGATAAATAATTCAATAAATTATACAAAACTAACTAATATATATATAGATAAGTAAAAAAATGAATACATTAATTAGTCAGTTGGTTAATAGAAATAAATGGAAAATTAATTTAATCTAAATAATGAAGGAGATGTATGAAATAAACTAATAAATAAATCATTAAATGAATTCATTCACTAATTAATTATTTAAATAGTTGCCTATTTATTGTATTATATTTTATTCATTATTTTTTTTTATTTAGTTTATCTTTTATTTATTTTTGATAATAAGTTAAGGCATAATGAATAAATTATTTGCAGTAAAGTGAATAAAAATGATCAAATGATTATTCAATCAATAGTTAACATGTACTTACTTTCGATTAAATTAACTGAAATTTCCTCTCCTTGATAAAGTCAAAGACACTTTTCATCCATAATCGTATTTCTTCGTGTTCGTTTTATCCAGTATGCTCTTTTTCTGCTTAAAATAATTTTTTTCTTTTTTCTCTTCATAAAGATTACAAAGCAACCGAAAATAGAAGGATTAAGAATGTCAGGTGTAACATTTCACTCTAATAATCGTTATCATTAGCAAAGTCAAGTTCCAGCTTCAAAGATTCTGCCACAATGGAAGAATACCTGGTTCTCTCTTCACCTTTCCCCTTTAAGGAGGTATTGGATAATCTGAGGATCATTGGTATTGAATATGTGTGGGAGTGTTTTTTTTTTTTTTTATAATCATATCCCGGGACACTGATGAGATTCACTTTAGAAAATAAGTCTGAGAACTGTCATGTCTTGAGAATTTACTACTTCCCCTTCTATGAACGAGATCCAATGCCTTTGTAAACATTTAAGATAACTTGATTTGTAGTTGGTTACTTATATTTGATAGTTACATATGCATTTATCTGACTGGATATTTGGAAAAAACATTAACGAGTTGTTTTATATGTCTCCTGAGAAACGTCGATGTAAAGCAAATCAGTACAGCGAGACGAGAGAGAGAGAGAGAGAGAGAGAGAGAGAGAGAGAGAGAGAGAGAGAGAGAGAGGGGAAGGTGAAATATAAATTATATATGGCTTTCTCCAGTATATATAATTCAACATATTATATATCTATGTATGTATGTATGTATATGCATATATATATATATATATATATATATATATATATATATGTATATATATATATATATATATATATATATATATATATATATATATATATATATATATGCATAACTGAATTGCGAAAGTTTGGAACAAAGTTAAGTGAAACACTTGAGTAGCTGCAAGATCTTTCGACTCAACGTCCTTTACTCAGCGGACGTTGAGTCGAAAGACCTTGTAGCTACTCTGGTGTTTCACTTTCCTTCGTGGCTTATACCTTTATATATATATATATATATATATATATATATATATATATATATATATATATATATATATATAGATATATATATATATATATATATATATACGTATATCTATATCATCATATATATATATATATATATATATATATATATATATATATATATATGCTATATATATATATATGTATATATATATATATATCTATATATATATATATATATATATATATATATATATATATATATATATATATATATATATATATATATATAGTTATACAAATTTACGCTTGAAAACAGACACGAACAAGACTCCAAACACGAGAGAGAGAGAGAGACGAGAGAGAGAGAGAGATGAGAGAGAGAGAGGGAGAGGTAAAACGATTCCCATAAAAGAGATTCATCAAACCGAGGAGAGCAGAAGGGGCCCCGTCCCACTTCTGGTCAAATTTGTGACATTCCTCAGCCTAAACCAACCTGTCTGGAGAATCTGTCCGAAGAATTCCTTGTTTCTTAGTTTACCCTGAGGAGATGTGGCGGGATGATTGAATTTTTGTTTCTGAATATTATAATTGGAATTTTAGAGCATATGTCGGATTGACTGAGGATCAACCAATCTCTGATAGGATCGAAACTGCCAAAGGATTAGTTATAATCTGAAGGATTACAGTTTAGGATTACGTTTTAGTGTAGACTGTATTTTTCATGGACCCTGATTCCTCCGTTTTTTATGTGATTAAAGAGTAATTAAAATTCAGAATTATGTATGATTAATATTTGAGTAATTTAGGGCTTTTTTATGATACAAGGGTACTTTTTTCATGGACCGTGATTAGTTAATTTTTATGTTTTTTTTTTTAATAATCGCAATTCAAATTTTTTACGATTAATGTTTAGGTAATTTAGGGTTATTTTATGATGCAAGGTTATTTTTAAGGCCCATTTCAATACACTTGCTAGGGAAAATTCCTCAATGGCGTAAGACTAATTGCTGCTATATTAAGAACTCTTAAATAAATAAATAAAAAGAGTGCCTCTGTTTTTATATCACAGGTTCTTGTCTTCATTCCAATCAATCTGCCGTGTGTTTCTGCTTCGATGCCTCTCTCTCTCTCTCTCTCTCTCTCTCTCTCTCTCTCTCTCTCTCTCTCTCTCCAGGAGTAATACTACCTCCCTGTCTTGAAGAGGTGGAGCCGTTGCTTCTCTGGGAATTAAGCACCACACAATTATCTTGGCTCTTTTTTCCCTTCTTGTTTTCATCAGGCCTGGCATGAAATGACCGTATTGCAGATCGTGTATCAGTAGGCTTCAGCACTTTAATTGTATGATATTCTCTGTGTTTCCAGTCTATCTGTTATTTTTATTATTTTTTTTCTATCACAGTCATCCTATTCGCTTGGTGGTTTTTTTTATAGTGTGGGGTTTCGGAAATGGATATTTTACCTCTTATACAAAAAAAAAAACATGTCCATGTTTCATAACAGATAATGTATACGTGATCCATGAACTTTATGCATAAAAAAACAATACATATTGATGCAACAGGAACGGAAAAACGTAAAAACCGAAATGGATATTATAACATGAACAACAAAAAAAAGGAAATACGTTCCGTATAGTGTGATTGGAACGAACACCCAGAGAGAGAGAGAATGATAAAGAAGAAATTGGAAAATAATAATAAAAAAATAAACAAAGAGGAATAGTCTGAATAAATGATGATGATGAAGATGATGAGGTACTGATTAATTCGCCTTTCCCTTCCTGGAATTAAGTTGCTCTCTTCTCTCGTACTGCATCTGTTCTCATTTCTCGTCGTTAAGCATTATTCCTGTGTAACCTAAAATGCACGATCTTTTAAGATATGTGTGTTTGTGTATACTATTATATATATATATATATATATATATATATATATAATATATATATATATATATATATAATATATATATATATATATATACATATAAAGATGATGCCACGGAGGGAAATGAAAAGACGAGAATGGCATCACCTTTATTCATTCGTAGCATGGCGTTGATATATATTTTGTGGTCAACTTATTCTTATATTGTATATGTATATATATGTATATGTATATATATATATATATATATATATATATTATATATATATATATATATATATATATATATATATATATATATATATATAACAAGTGTACGTGTAACTGAAGTCCTGAAAATCCGTAAATAACCAAAAACCCTTCAATTTAATTACAACATCAGTTGATAACTTTGTCTCATTATACCTTCCTCATAGCCCAGTATATATGTGTTAAACTAAATTAGCGACAGAAGTTTCTTTTATGTAGTTTAAGATGTGGAAAGCATCCAATCAGTCAATAATGTCAGCATGTTAAATTAGCGAGGCTATTTTGAATGATTTCCAGCCTTTTCCCATATATATATCAACACTGGGATTTTTTCAAATATATCTATTATGAGTAATTCACCTTTATAGAATCAAGGATCCTATTTGCAGAACAGACGAATTACCTATCCATGTACAAAGAAAATAGGTACTTTAAATTAACTATAACAGAATTAATATACTACTAAGCCGATTAAATCTACAGCTAAAGAGAAATGTAATTCACAATGATAACAAATCACATTAAACGGCGACCAGAATGGAAAATTAGAGATAAAAAAAATAGTTATGCAAATAGAAGCATTCAAGATGGAAATGATCACTTAAAATGCAAGTATTAACATTAATTATAATTACAAGAACCAAAGACACTAGTGCATTATTTGCCCAAAATCAGACACGATCAGATATCACAGCCCTTGATCGTCAGGAAATAACACCTGGAACTTAATTTAAAAAAAAACAAGAAATGACCAGAAATGAAAGATGAAATTCTCTTTTGATAATAAGCAATGCCGAGGAGAATATACATGATTTTAGAAATAATCAGAAAAGACTAAATTATTAGTAATTGCAGATCCTAATACAACAAAACCAATCTTTCGTTTATTTTCTTGAAATCTTCAGCTGGAAACACTTATTGACTGAATATTATTATGATTGCTATTAATATTCAGATCACGAACCTATTCATATGGAACAAGACCTCTGGGGCAATTGACTTGGAATCAAGCGTCCAAAGAATATTAAGGTGTTCATTTGAAAAAAGGAACAGAAGATAATAGGAATTACATAAAGAAGAGATCAATTATTTAAAAAAGGAAAATATAATTAGCAAATTAATAAATAAATACATAAGAATTTAACTCAATTATAAAAATACAAGTTGAATTGTTTTTAGGGTAGTAAATGATAATAATTACATAAAAAAAGAGACCAATGATTAAAAAAAAATGTATCAGAAACTTAATAAATGAACACAAGAAATTAACTAAATTATAAAAATACAAGAAGATTTGTTTTCAGGGTAGTAAAAGATAATGATAAATACATAAAAAAGAGACCAATGATTAAAAAAAATTAATGAGCAAATTGATAAATGAATACATAAAAATGTAGCTAAATTGTAGAAATAAAAGAATTGCTCAAGGTTAGTAATGCATTGCATCTGTTGTAGAATCCATCGGTGTGAGGAATAAAGGACCTCCAGAACTGAGAAGTCAATGGGCCATAAACCTAAGAGGGTTACAGACAGAAACCAGTCTGCAGTGAGAGAAAACTTAAAGTAAAAGGTGACGACTAAACAAATACGAGCGAATAACCAATAAACCAATAAACCTGAATTCAGAAGACATCGGAAGAAAGTAGGAATACCGATCAACTGATGATATGAAATATTAGCGTTCCAATAAAAACTCAGTTCAAATGTATGCACGTTATTTAAACGAAAAAATGGAAATATTTTATCACGTGCTTGTTCAAAAAAATATATAAATGTCTGGTCATGTTCAATTATGAACTCACAGAGTTACGTTTAAACATTCATTCAGTCGTGCTGCAGAATTCAGCAGACAACAGTTTTATTCAAAAAACCAACATTGTATGAAAATTTGATGCACTCACTCGTATCTTATAAAAAAATAGAGGGTTGGCAGATGTGTATGTTGTTTAGGAGAAATGAACAGGGAAAGTGAACGACCGTGAATAATTGAACTTGCTGGTATAAAGCGACATTATCTTGAAGAGCATCATTTCCTTGCTAAAAGGTATATCAGCAAATCAAATAAACTGAAGTTTCACGTAGGATGTACAGAATTCGCAGTAGAGATATAGAATTATCTCAAAAGTCCAATTAACAATGACATATCACATAAATATGCAAACCAAGTAATTACCAAGAATTTACTTAATTCAAATACAAGCAATGTTCAGAATGATGACTTTTAAGAACACTAAGGACAGAATGGATTCTTTTTCGTATAAGAACTGCTCTCTCTTCGGAAAAAAAATGTCAGTAATCACAATGTTTTAAACTCCAGGTTAAAATCTATCTAGCAATATCCACTCTGCTGTCACTGAAATGCATTTACAAAAAGCCAGGGATCAGAATGTGAAGGATATCAGTGGGAATAAAATCCATTTCATTTCAAAAGCAACTTCGCTTCCTGTGAAGTCCATGATAAAAGCCTTCATGGTGAACCTGAGTTTCAGCATGTTAGAGCAAATGTTGCACTTTACTCTCTTAGGCTTCGTGTCAATGCAAGAAGCTACAGTGTTAAAATGGTTAAAAAGAATGAAGGTATATATTATATATATATATATATATATATATATATATATATATATATATATATATATATATATATATATATATAATATATGATATATATATATATATATATATATATATATATATATATATATATATATATATATATATATATATATATATATATATATATATATCAATAGAGGGATCCACAGTAATATCCTTGTTTATCTATATAATATATTTATACAAGCTTAAAGCTTTCGTCCATCCTACTGTGGACTTGATCACTAAGTAAATGAGACCTCATTTGCTTAGTGATCAAGTCCACAGTAGGATGGACGAAAGCTTTAAGCTTTGTATATATTTATATAGATAAACAAGGATATTACTGTGGATCCCTCTATTGATTTATTAGAAGGACGATACAGTGTTTTTTATTTTGCATATATATATAATGTTTACATAATAAAAAATATGGAATGTTAGTCCATATATAAAAGTCTAAAACTAAAGAGGTCAACCAGATTGCTTGCAGGAATGTGATCAACTAGAGACGCTAAGATGACGTATACAATAAGTATGTAAGCTAAGATAACATGCCGTCACCTGTAGTCATTCAATTGTTTATAAACATTAGTCCAAGCTCCCTGCTTGAGACAACTACCCCGACCTATTATTCAAACGGCCTACGTGATCTGTAGTGTCTCATTCGATTGTGTGTTCGTATGAAACTATGTCATCTGATAGTATGTTCATATGTTCGAACTACTGTCTGTTCCTTCATAACTTGTAACAGAGATGGTAGACAGCAGAACAGAGTTAGCTATCGTCATTAGAAGACCTGTACCTCTTTACCTAAGCTTTATCATGTAGAGGAATAGGATTAGCCATCATCATTGGCCGAAGCGATCAAGCTATCGTCATAGAAGACTTGTACGATCATACCTGATCTTCATCATGTAAACTTCAGAAGAATATACTATTTTTTTATACCTTGTGTTTTCTACAAGAACCTCACCGAACCATGAGTTTAACACATCGTCGTAAAGATAATACCGGACTTCGTAAGTTGATCTACAAAACCCCAGACACTCCATTGAAGATGGAAGTGCAATACCAACCGACTTAGCGTATAGATTATCGCTAGTCTAACATTACCTCATGAGGGGGGCGCCTTATCATACAAGGCACAAGCCCTAATAATTGGTGGCAGCGGACCAGAAGAACTCTACAACGTCCTACGAAGAAAAAACAGAATAATAAATCATGAAGTCAACGACGACGAAAGCAGCAGATTCTTCAAGCAACCTAGTATCATCATTAGTGAGCGACTTCGGAAAACAACAAGATTCGTCAAGCAACTTAGTATCATCGTTAGTGAATAACTTCAAGAAACAAAACCGACGTGTCCTTTTCCTACGGCAACGGAAGCTTCGTCTCTCATTAGAATCATTCAAGAAAACATCGTTAGTGAGCGTTTCCGGCACTGCAATAAACAAACCGAACGCGTCTGCAGCATCGGATTTTTAAGGGCTCGAATCATCGAAACAACGCGCACGGGGGAAACTGAAGCCAAACCAGGTCGTCCGCTAAATAGAGAAGGAGGACCAAGGCCGTGTGTCGTTATCGGAACACCGTGACTTCCCACAAAAGCAAGCTAAGTACAATTTTTTATTCATTTGGAGTAACTTTGAGTGTTTCCTTTACAGGTCGAATTTCGTTATTCCTGTGGCTGAAGTTACGAGACATTCTTAATCTTACTTGTTTTTTACAGAAATTATCTACATCATTGAGATTTCGCTACTGCGAGTTTTTATCTTTGAGTGTCTGTTTCCAGAAGTTCTACTGAAATATCATAATCATATACTATGTTAATTTTATCATTTTGGGTGATTATTAATCCCTTACGTAACAAATCATATTAAACAGTGAATATGCGTTTACGCAGTGGACGTCTGTATTTATACAGATGCATGGATAGGGTCGTTAAGCACCGTAGTGATTAGAAAACACACAAAAAAACAAGTGGACACCCGTACAAATCTATATAAATTAGAGGTAACACTATTTCGGGTCATGACAATAAATTGCTCCTTTGCAAGTCCCGATCGCAGTTTAGCCTTGAGTTTTTTGAGTTATATAAAATATCGAACCTCAATGACTCAACTCAACTTTAAAAAATATGGCTGGATTGCAAGGAATAACATGTCTGTAAAAAACTTTCGTCAGGCTAAATGCGCTGACCAGGATCCCCTCACTATTTCAAATTTTAGCAAAGAATGAAGTACAAACAGTTAATATGAATACAGTAGAGATAACTTGTCTTATTAGTAATCGCTCAGTTCCTAATAGTTCGTCATTCATTGCTGTATACGAACCAGCAACATAATGCTAAAAACACACAATACGTTGCCGATGGTAATAAAGAGAAGGATCCTAATTATTACAAAAAAGAAATAGAAACAGTAGCCTTTCAGAATCAAACAAGCAAACTCGGTTACTGTGTCACCTAGTCAAGCGGTCAAGGTTAGTCAAAAAACTGCCGAAGTGTTCAAAGCATAGCAAATTCCACACAATAAGCGACTCTAGCAGAGTGGGGAAAAGCGATGTTGGTTCATACCAATATCTTTTTGAATTAAAAAGGATTTTCCTATGAAACACACGACCGTATAAGTAATCAGAGCAGCGGTTTTCGTTTTAATTTTAATACATTAAGTTATAATAAATACTGTGGATTAAGCCCAACTCGTACGCGCCGTAAAAATTAGAATATCTTGTTGTTTTTTATTTCTTTTTTAATACACGTAATATCTTGTATTTACGGACTCACCGTCTGTTGTTCGAACTTCCCTAATGAGAAGTCCGGATAAGCGAGCGCTTACAGATACCTCTATAGTTCTAAAAAACATGATCTGTATCTAGTGTAATTGTAAGATCCAGCTAGGGGTATACAAAATATTATCTTACATCCTGCAAAATAAGGCGTGTTTATCAAAGGAAAATCCTATAAACCTTCAAACATATTAAAAATCCGTTTGAACAAAATGAGACAGTTAATCAAATAATAACTTATATAAAGGAACTATACATTTGTCTCATAAATCGTACATTGTTCAAATGACCCAACAGAATTCTCCACAACCGCAGTCGTACTTTGCACGCAAAAATCTCGAGAAGCATGCACCCTCGAATGTCTTAGTGCGTGTAAAAAGACTTTGCTGGGAAATGAAATTTTAATCCTTCCCGACACTCTGAAATATAACGATTTCCGCGAACAAAGCCCTAAAAGTATACATATCGTGGATACGGAAGTTATAAATATCGCATTTTTTATTGTTGCTAATTTTTAATCACGCCCCCAACCAGTCGTGGACGAATCTCTCTGATAATCTATCTAAAGTAATATCCGTAAAGTCATTCAAGCAGAGGTGATTCAGCAGAATTTTTTTTTATCTTCTACCTGAATACCAGGAAGTTTCTCCACTAGCGAGTGATCTCTGAGAAAAACGGATGTCATTGAAAAACAAAAACACGGTCTAAGGACAAACATAAAGCTATTTACGTACCTTCGTATAGATTCTCAATGAAATTTTAAAATAGAGATAAATGACGAAGTTGAAAAATGAAAGTAATAGGAGTCATTAGGAAATCAAATAAGCCCATATAATCTTTCCCTCAAACGTCATGCCATAAAAGATCGGACTTGGCGTATCTGCGCAGATTACTGTCGCTTAAACAAGGAAACGACTTCCGATAGTTTCCAGTGCCATGTACCGACGACATCTTATCTCTGTTAGCTTAGAATAAATTTTTTTTCACCAACTTGGACTTACTTAAAAGTTTTTTACCTGATACCATTACCTAAGTGATTGTACCTCATACACCGTTTTCAGCACACTCAGGGGACATTATCAATTTTTTACGTATGCCTCGGCTTACGTTGCGCCCCAAATTATAATAGTAAGTTGTGGAGACTTTTAGGGGATACCCTACATGCTTATATGGTTGGTCTTATAATCTTTTCTAATACCTTAGAAGTACATTCACATAAACTAGAGCTAGTGCTACAGAGACAAAGACAAATAATCTCAGAGTAAAATATCTAAATGTGAGTTTTAAAAAAAACCGAACATGTTTATCTAGGTTTTATGTGTCTCGTCAAGGTCTTAAAGTAGTCCAAGGTAAGGTGTCGGCTATTCATAACTTCCGGTACCTATTAACGTAAAAGGGGGATACAGCACTTTTGCGCTGTAGTGGGTATTACAATCGTATGTAAATATGTAACTCTTCAATCATGACAGCTCCTTTAACAGATCTTACGAAGAAGAGCGTAGATTTATTATGGTCTGAAAAGCATCAACAGGCGTTCGATATCTTAAAAGCGGAAAATGCAGCTTACCTAACTTAAAAATCCCTGATTTAAATAAGGAATTTTTTTTTATTGCAACAGACGCCTCAGACCAAGGGGTAAGAGGGGTATTACTTCAGTAATAATGATAAACAGTTCTTCCCTAAGCTTTTTATTCACGTAAACTAAAGCCCTCTGAAAGTAAATATGCAGTAATAAGCAAGGAAGGGCTAGGTATCTTTAACTCACTAGTACATTTTAAGTTCATAATCTATGGCTATCCTGATAAAGTCCTTACTGAACATGAGTCCTTTACCGAGTTTTTCAAGGCTTTTTTAATCACAGTCCAAAAGGAACTCGGTGACAAATGATCATTCAGGTTATTGGAGCCAAGATAAGATATCTACCTGGGAAAGCAAATATCATAGCTGACGCATTATCCCGCAATCCCAAGCACCATACAGCAAAACGAACCAGTAATTGGACTAAAAGATATAAGAAACATCCGTGCCTATTGTTTAAAACCGTATCCTAAACAAGAAAATTCCTTAACCCAAGAGATCGCGAGCATTGAATATCTGGGTCGGAGCGCAGAACTGTTACAAACTGAACAAAGCAAGTGTCAACAGCGATAAGCAAAAACAATAAACACCAAACAATAAACACAATAAACACTTCGAAACGGAAACAGGGTCAGTGGCTAGCAAAAAAAACAATAAACACTTCGAGCAGAAACCCTAAAGCAAAAAGTATATTTAAAGTATGTGTATCAGAATAATGTAATCAAATGTGTAATATTATATGTAGGTCTGTGACGAGGAAAACCCGAAGAAACACGCAGATGACTAACGACCAGGTAGTAGTAATAATCTCTCTCATACCAATCGTCATAAACTGGTTGCATTCCGTCATCCAGGGTTCCTCCTTTTTCACAGAAAGCCAAATCACTGTTTTCTGGCTACAATGCTTACAGATATAAAAGCACATAACTGATTGTAACACGTGTCATGAAAACAAGGATACACTAAGACACCTGTCAGTTTAGGAGCCTATCCTGTGCCAAATCAATCCTTGAAAGAATATACGTAGAATTATTAACAGAATTACGAGTCTGACGAGGGAATAAACACTTCTTAGTGTTAATAGTTCCTTGACACGTTATATAGAATTAATAGCACTAAAAACAAACACCGCAATTGAGTGCGTTACGAATATTTATGAGTGCTAAATCAGTAAATATGGAATTCAACACATAATAATCTGTGACTCGGGTGGTGTAAATCAATAATAATCTCCTTAACACGTGGTGTGAATTCCTTTCCATAAGAAAACCAATAATATATTTTATCACCCAGAGTCAATCGGTTTGGTAGAATAACGGATAATTAAATAGGAAGTGTCAATGTCTTACGATTGACAACTCGTGATATTGGATCCGACCGGATTATAGCGGTTCTCGCGGTTTTAAATACCTTTATCATTTATATCTTGTATCTATAGAATTGAGCCGCAAGTAGCCTTATACGGTACGCCGCTAGAACACTTTTCCACATATTCAAGCCAACCATTAATTTATCAAATATATATAAAAAATATATAAATAAATAAATATATAAAAAATAAAATAAATATGGATACAAGTGGAGTCAATATAATACACTCCGTAAGAAGTCGGAAGGGTTACAAATTATAATAAAAAAGGAATCACGATAAAATCAATAAGCAAAACGTAACCATAGATAATAAATATCCAAATATATATGCGTAAAGATTTGAACTCTAACTTAACGCTTTAGTAATGACAAATAAGCTAAAAGTTCAAACACATATCCAAAATCTACTGACATATTGTCTGTCCCGGTGATTTATATTCGTAGTCAATGAAAAAAAAAAATAAATAAATAAATAAATAAACTAATATAAATAAAATAAATAAATAAAAATAAAAGAGATTTTAAAGTCAGGAAGTCTAGAAGTGAAAATGTTATCTATGGAATAATCCTATATGAATCTTATACAGGGCTAATAATATATATGAATTTGTATGGAAACCTTTTTCATATAGTTTGAATAAGGAATATTATTTAACATAATGCCATCATGAAACTAATATTGTTCAATTTTGGTACTGTTGTTTTTTTTTCAGACATTCTTCTCATGCGGGTGGAGAATTAAAAACACTAAAATATCATTTGAAAATACTAAAGTCGTATCTCTCACAGCAAGTAACGTAACTCTTAGCTGGCTGAGAGCAATCTCCTGCCAAGTGACGGACGTCATCATTGCCGTATCAGCACCTTTGTTCCTTTTAACCTCAATAATCCCCTTACACAGGCTTCATCTGTGTGTCGTCTCTGCTTGCAAAAGCAGATTGACTGGAGAAAGGAATGCTTAGTTCATGAACTTCACATGTGGTTCATAGGTCACATGACAGGCCACATAACATATTCTTATCCGTGTGTGTAATGCAATTAGTTAAGGACTTGTAATCATTTTAAAATTAATGAACAATATAAGCAAATAGAATTTCTATAACAACAAAATGAATTAATTTTTTTTTTTTCTGAACTCATAGACATTCAGAAGTATTAAGATATGTATATATGAAATATTTACTTGCAACATTAGCCTATTACAATTCAAGTAAAAACATTCATGGGAAAATGTCACATTTTTTTGAAAAAACCCAAAGTTTTATATAGAAATTAGTTACATAGTGGGTTTTTCGTTGCATCTCCTACCTATTAATAATGTTTTAAAAGTTAACCTCAGAGGATGCGCACGAGAAAATTGAATATGAAACTTTGTTAGGGCACATAGAATCATGATTAATCTTCTCTTTGACTCTTATGTTTGCCTGGCAATCTTACAATTAGCTCCGTTTTCCACTTCTTTGTCTAGTAACTTACTACCAGTATAATTCGAATTTTCTTTGAGATTCGTAATGATATCTATTTATTTTTTTTATAATTATGGATATTTTTTACAAGAATCATCATAGACCTGGATAGGTTCATTCACTCGTTGTTAATGCCATGGATAAAAAAGTTTGTACAGCGGACTCTTTTGAATTCCAAAATATCAGCGAATTCATGTGGGTTAAGTCTGGTCTAAATAGCTCTCTCCCCTCCCCTGTATTTGGATGTCGTCTGAATTTACTTTGCCCTTGTGACAAGTATAATTTCACTTGCAGGCTGATTAATGGAACCTGGTTACAGTATCCTGCAGTACGAGAGTTTCACATCGCAACTTCAAAAAATCGTTCGTCGCAGCGGACGACTACAGTCAAGTAACAACCCGCCTACAATGTGAAAGGAATTTCATGGACTTCTTCGACCGACACCGTATCTCATCGTTAATCTCGTTTTCATGCGGAACGCTCCAGCGGCTGTCGGAATTCGACTACAAAAAGGGACATACTTCCGACAATTACGACCCGAAGGATATTCAACTCTACTTTGCTGGCGAAGGACTCGTGCTGGGATGATCTATTCATCGCGAACGGAATCGTGTAGCTTAGGATGCAGAGAATAAGTATGAGCGCAAAATAGAACGTTGGACCCGCCCAGGCGAAATTTTTCTTTTCCCTTTTCCCCTTGTTTTAACCCATTGAAAAAAGGCCGTTTCAATGGCTAAAGGGGTGGTGTCTGGAACTGTGTAATGGACCGAAAAGTTGTTCGAAAGCTAGTTAAAAGTGAAGTAGATAACCTCGGATGTATCCTACTATATATAAAGTATCATGTATCCTATATATAATTGATCATATAATAACAGAGTTGAAATATATCTTTGCGTGTACGCAATAGGAATCTCTTATATAAATGATCATAAATAACAGAATCTAAATATATCTTTGCGTGTACGCAATAGGAATCTATTTAAAGTGCACATATATTAATCATAATTATATGAATCCATATACATATGTATAAACAAATCAGGTAGCCTCTAATCATATTACCTTTTATCTTACCAATAATCTGCAGTTATTTATGGTAGTATATGAATTACTAATCAGATATATAACATTTAGCATAAAAATCAACGAATCAATCAGCATAAACATTAATAATGTTATCAATTCATATATGAAATTTTTTATCGTTAAAATATGACTTTTATCATGTTAATCTTCATTCTATGCAATTGTCAGAGTATTAGTATTTTCTGTAGCATAAGTATCTTAAAGAGATTGAAGTGAAAAACTGTATCATTATATATCATGTGATCACTATTATTTACCAATATCATTGTTTTTATATTTTTATTACTTGAATCAATTCATGTACACCATGAATTTTTATTTACTATATATAATATATATTCACATAGTGGTCTGTATCACACTCCTATAAGTCAAATGCAAGTCAAAGTTTGAGTAATATTAGTAGTTGGTTTTGGTAGCTGACCGAGCTAAGGTACGCTGGCCACCTTAGTCATTAGCTGAATTAATAGATATCTCAACCTCCATGCCCGTTGTTAAAACTATATCCGAACAGGAAGATCTGGGCTGGAGTACTGAAACTATTACAGACGGAACAAAGAAAAGATCCGCAAATAGAAAAAATCATCATTGCGTTAAACGGAAATCCGAAGGAAAAAGAATACCTACCTAAAGTATAAGCAGCAGAATTATATCCTACAGGAAAATATCCTGTGTAGATCCGTGACGAGGAAAACCCGCAACACACCGCAGTTGAATAACAACCAGGTGGTGGTGCCTATCTCACTCATACCCACTGTCTTAAAGTGGTTGCATGAAAATCCACTGCACGGACACCCGGGTTATACCTTGATGTCACAGAAAGCCAATCCTTTATTTTATTGGCATACGATGCTTAGAGATATAAAAAAGCGCATAGGCGTAATCTAGGTCTGCTTTTTGGTCACGTAAACCCTCCTAATGCCATGACCCCGGAACATGGGTCCCTGGTTTATATATAATGTAATTCTTACATTAGGCTCGGTCTGCTACCTATTCAAGCCTTGATTAACAAAAAAAACTTACTTTAAACATTGTCCATAGGAGCGTGCTCGTAACATACTAAGTGATTAAATGCATAAAAAGATTCTGTTACATACCCTTGTTGACATATTCATAAACAAAGATAAATGCATGGAAAATATAGATCCATGTTTGGTAATAATAATGATTATGTACCCAAAAATAATAAAATGGTAAAAATCAAAACATGTATACATGATTATATGATAACTTTGCACAACAACTTCCATGGGAAGAGGTTGAAACCTGTTAACCTACGCCGGAAACTTGTAACTTCCGAGCCGGCAGACTACGTATGTGTTTTTATATGAATTGCTGAGATAGCTATGTTCCGCTATCGACGCGATGCTTTAGAATGGCAGTTCCACGCCAACTACCATCAAACATATCGGTCGTCCGACCGAGCTGCCATCTCCTAGTATGGATGCTACACTTCAGTTACCTACGCAAATTACGGAAGCAGTTGATTCCAAAACCAACAGAATTACATTAACAACAAATACACGTTTACCATCAAGAAAGAAAATTTAACTCTAAAGAAAAAATGTCGCACAGAATATCCTGAGTGATCCGGAAAAGCAAAAGGCATATAATATATATACACATTTCGAAACATATATATATTTCACCCTCGTGCTTCGCTGGCGAAATCCACCCCAGGCGGCGATAAGGTTTATAGATAAGCACAGAAATGTATGATGCATCGCGGGGAACTTGGCGCTGACGAAGTAAAGTTTCCTTTCTATATAGAATTTACCTTTTTTTTGCCAGAAGCGGCCTCAGTGTGATGTTCACTTGTTTTCATGATTTTTTTTCTTTTTGCTGGAATGAAAAATCTATTTAATTGACTATCATTGGGTTTTGACATTTTTTATATGTTTCTCCGTTGACTCGCAGTGCAACTGAGATTATATTGAATTATTTTAATCTAATTCACATTTGAAATTAGATACGGATTTGCTTGCAAATTTATGCTTTGGGCTTTGAAGATTATCAGAAAACGTGCGTTCTCTCTCTCATGATATATATAATATATATATATATTATATATATATATAAGATATATATATATATATATATATTATATATATATATATATATATATTACACACATATATATATATATATATATATATATAATATATATATATATATATATATATATATATATACACATATACTTATATGTATATGTATATATAACCACAAAATATGTTGCACTTAGACAAATGTAATAAAAACCTGATTCTAGATGCAAGGAATAGAATAACTTCAGCAATGTTTATTATTATTTCCATTATTATTTTTATTATTATTAATATTGTTATTAATATTACCGAAAACTTCGCTGGGCTCAACATAATTACCTGCTGACTTTTTAAATCAACCATGTACCGCGAATGCTAATCTTCAATGACGCCCTGATTGCGTCACTGAAACCGCTCAGGGACATAATGAGGTCGATCTGCCTTCAGTGCAAGAGAATCGAATATTGTACCTCGAATATTACCCTAACTTCCTCCAGTGATTAACTTCCGTAGCTAACTAGATCTTCAGAAGTTATATTGGGAAGTTTTGGAAGACACAATTTAGTACACTTTTACAGAGTACATTCTTCTTGAAAGATTATTATTATTATTATTATTATTATTATTATTATTATTTTTTTTTTTTTTTTTTTTTTTTTTTTTTTTTTTTGCTCTATCACAGTCCTCCAATTCGAACTGGGTGGTATTTATAGCGTGGGGTTCCGGGTTGCATCCTGCCTCCTTAGGAGTCCATCACTTTTCTTACTATGTGTGCCGTTTCTAGGATCACACTCTTCTGCATGAGTCCTGGATCTACTTCAGCCTCTAGTTTTTCTAGATTCCTTTTCAGGGATCTTGGGATCGTGCCTAGTGCTCCTATGATTATGGGTACGATTTCCACTGGCATATCCCATATCCTTCTTATTTCTATTTTCAGATCTTGATACTTATCCATTTTTTTCCCTCTCTTTCTCCTTCAAACTCTGGTGTCCCATGGTATTGCGACATCAATGAGTGATACTTTTTTCTTGACTTTGTCAATCAACGTCACGTCTGGTCTGTTTGCAACGTATCACCCTATCCGTTCTGATACCATAGTCCAGAGGATCTTTGCCTGATCGTTTCTATCACTCCTTCAGGTTGGTGCTCGTACCACTTATACTGCAAGGTAGCTGATGTTTCTTGCACAGGCTCCAGTGGAGGGCTTTTGCCACTGAATCATGCCTCTTTTTGCACTGGTTCTGTGCAAGTGCCGGGCATTCGCTTGCTATGTGGTTTATGGTTTCATTTTTCGTATTGCACTTCCTACATAGGGAGAGATGTTATTTCCGTCTATCATACTTTGAACATATCTGGTTCTTAGGGCCTGATCTTGTGCCGCTGTTATCATTCCTTCAGTTTCCTTCTTTAGCTCTCCCCTCTGTAGCCATTGCCAATTGTCATCGCTGGCTAGTTCTTTAGTCTGTCTCATGTATTGTCCGTGCATTGGTTTGTTGTGCCAGTCCTCTGTTCTTTCTGTCTTTCTCCTGTCTCTGTATATTTCTGGGTCTTCGTCTACTTTTATTAGTCCTTCGTCCCATGCACTCTTTAGCACTCGTCTTCACTGGTTTTCAGATATTGCCCCAGTGCTCTGTTTTCGATGTTGACGCAGTCCTCTATACTTAGTAGTCCTCTCCTCCTTCCTTTCGTGTTATGTATAGTCTGTCCGTATTTGCTCTTGGGTGTAGTGCTTTGTGTATTGTCATTTGTTTCCTGGTTTTCTGATCTATGGTGCGGAGTTCTGCCTTCGTCCATTCCACTATTCCTGCGCTGTATCTGATTACTGGCACTGTCCATGTGTTATGGCTTTTATCATATTTCCGGCGTTGAGTTTTGACTTGAGTATCGCCTTGAGTCTCTGGCATATATTCTTTCCTGATCGTGTCCTTTCCTTCATCTCTTGGTGTTTTATATCTCCTCCTTCCATTATTCCCAGGTATGTTTGTATCCTGTCTCATCTATGTGTTTGATGTTGCTCCCATCTGGTAGCTTTATCCCTTCAGTTCTCGTTACTTTGCCTTTTTGTATGTTGACTAAGGCGCATTTTTCTATTCCAAACTCCATCCTGATGTCCCCAGATACAATCCTTACAGTCTGGATTAGGGTATCTATTTCCTTGATGCTCTTACCATACAGCTTGATGTCGTCCATGAACATCAGATGGTTGATTTGTTGCCTCTTTTGAGTTGGTACCCGGCATCCATCTTCTGTAGTACTTTTGTCATGGGAATCATGGCTACTACGAAGAGTAGTGGGGACAGTGAGTCGCCCTGGAAGATCCCTCTCCTATATTAACCTCTGCTTGTCTTATTCCAGAGCTTGTAAGTATTGTATTCCAGTTGCGCATTGTATTTTTTATTATTATTATTATTATTATTATTATTATTATTATTATTATTATTATTATTATTATTATTATTATTATTATTATTATTATTATTATTAATACTCATAGCAATCATCAGTCTTGAAATGGGAAAAACAATTCCACAGATATGTATGGGTACATATATCTATATTTATCTTTAGATATGTTCTCATATATAATTGTGGATTTTTTTGTTTCTCCATCACCATCATCGTCATCATCATTATTATTATTATTATTATTATTATTATTATTATTATTATTATTATTATTATTATTATTATTATTATTATTATTATTATTATTATTATTATTATTATTATTTTTATTATTATTATTATTTTATTATATTCAAAAGATGGCCCCTATTCATATGGAAAAAGCCCACATGGCCACTGACTTGTAATTCAAGCTTCCAAAAAGAAATATGGTGCTCATTAAAAAGTAATTAAATAAAAAATCTCCACTATAACAATACAGTTGCATGAAAAAAAGAAAAATATATATTTCATGTTGACTGACTTTTTGGTCCAACTTAATAATGAGCTCACACGCACTTACACACCTGAGGTGTCTAGTGAAACAGCACGATTTTTTTTAATACCCAAAATAGGTGTAGAAGAAGAATACAAAAACAAATAACTATTGCAGATAAAACAACCTGTTCAGAATACGTGATAGTCGGACCGTTGGAAATGTTATATAGTTTGTTTTTTATGTTAATCTTCAAAATAAATTTATAATGAAAAACTTTAAGTATGTTATCAAGACGATTATTACTATTGCAGGAGAAAGAGAGAGAGAGAGAGAGAGAGAGAGAGAGAGAGAGAGAGAGAGAGAGAGAGAGAGAGAGAGAGTTTGGCTGTTTTAGTATATATGAAACTCATGTTGATAAGTACGTGTATTAATGTCTGGGATTAATGAGGCATTACTCACACATTATCATCAGAGAGAGAGAGAGAGAGAGAGAGAGAGAGAGAGAGAGAGAGAGAGAGATGCTTGAGAGAGAGAGAGAGGAGGAAGAGAGAGAGAGAGAGAGAGAGAGACTTTTGGATGTTTAGTATATATGAAACTGGCGACGAACGGGGTACGTATACTAATGTCTGGATTAATGAGGCATTACTCACAGATTATCATCAAAGAGAGAGAGAGAGAGAGAGAGAGAGAGAGAGAGAGAGAGAGAGAGAGAGAGAGAGAGAGAGAGAGAGAGAGACTTCTGGTTACTTTAGTATATATGAAGCCAGTAATGAACGTAATATGTATATCAACGTCGAGGAATAATGAGGTATTATTTAATCTTGGAACTGCAGTCATTGCTCACATATTATCACGAAAGAGAGAGAGAGAGAGAGAGAGAGAGAGAGAGAGAGAGAGAGAGAGAGAGAGAGAGAGAGGATCACTTAAATGACTGATTCGAGACATAATGGCTAAAAGAGGTTTACGGAAGACTCAGCACCTGGCACATAAATTAAAATGTCTTCTAAGATTTATGGCTGGAGGAAATTACCAGTAAAATTCCGCATTTGAATTTTTCCCATAAGACACAAGTCGACAACTAAGTATTGCGCATGGTTACAGATTAAAGTTTACCGAATAAAGCAGCGCTCATAAATAATATGTCCTGAGTTTCATTAGAAAATAACCCTGGTATATATTTTCATATTATATTTCGTTAAGGGACAAAGTCATTTGCTATTCCTGAATTTTATGTCAGAAGTCAGTTCAGTTAAAAATTGGGTGTAAAAATCGATTTCCTTAAAATTTGCAAATGGAGGAAATTCGTGACCTACTTATCATTATTTTTTTTATCTTTTATTATAAAAATACAATTACATTTCAATAACTTACATTATTTGAATAATTCTCTTAATACAAAAATATCAATATAAACTTAGATAAAATTTCGCTACAAAAACAATGTCAGTCAAAATCAAAATGTATAGTTTAAAAATTCTTTAGTTGCATACTGGGAAATATTGCTTGTATATCTACGTTCAACATATATCCTTTGTGATGCTAATTTATTTTTCAAATGAACAATTATATTACCTATTTATTATTACTGACCAAATCTGTACAAAAACATTCTTTGATATTATTGGACTCGATAATGACCAGTGTTGACCTAAGATAGTTCCAAATAGCCGGCGAGAACTACCAATAAAACTACAACTATTTTAGAATTCATACATTTTTTTTATTGTTAAATTGCCTTTAAATCATGTAATCTACTTTGCGTGTAAATCTAACGCATATTTACACCAGACTAAGTATTGCGCATGGTTACAGATTAAAGGAAATTTTTGTTAGATATGCGGTAAATGATGCATGCTGAATATTTGTAAAATAAAGTAAAAAAAAAAAATGAAGACAGGCTTCAAGTGATATACTGTAAACTATTTGATGAACATTGTTACAGGATAATTCGTTTAATATTGTAATTCGGGCTGTTTATACTGTACATTGAACATATCTTAAATAAAACATTAAAAAGAGAAAAAAAATTATTTACGTAACTGCATTCGATTTGGAATAACAAAAAACAATAAAGAACGAATGCTAAGTTTATATTTATATTTTTTGTATTAAGAGAAATATAAAAATAATGTACATTTTTGAAATGTAATCGTATTTTTAAATATAAAATGAAAAAAATTAACAAGAGCGAATCAAGCACTTAGATTTACGAGGTTAACTGTTTAGTTTTGCAAGGCCAGTAGTGATTTACGACGCTCCTGATTGGCTGTGATAAGCCAATCATAAAGCTGGGAACTTAGTCTTTCGAGAGAGTTCACATAGGCAGGATGTATGTTCCACTTCTCCTCAGGCATACGTCTTTCAAAAGTATCTCTCAGGAGAGGTGTAACATATATCCTGCCTATGTGAACTCCCTCGAGAGACTGAGAGTTTCCAGCACTGTGATTGGCTTATCAACAGCTAATTAGGAGCATCGTAAGGGACTGGCCTACGCATCGGATGCACGGTTGATGTGAATCTACTATAGCAGATAACATAGGTTTGAGAAAATTTGATATATATGACAATGACGAGGAATGGTGCGTATTAAAATAGAAATAATGTATGCCTATTTCATAATGCAATTATAGTCGTTACTCAGGCATTGACAAGGCAGAGATGGACTGTATAGAGGACCTTTATAAAATGAATTATTTTCTATTTGATTTCACGGATATATAATACTTGACGCATAAATTATACTGTGTAAAATGGAATATTGTTTATGTGATTTCAAGGAGAAATAATACTTGACGCATAAATCATATAAACGTAAAATGAATTATTTTTTTATGTTATTTCATGGAGATATTGTACTTGACACACTAATCAAATTACATAAAATTAATTATTTCAACATGACACATGAATCATATTACGTAAAATCTCCTGTAATAAAAGACATGTGCACTTTTCACAAAGAAATTATTCAGATAAAGTGTTTCAAGCTTAGTTTTAAGAACTGTTTTTTGTGTATTTGTATACAGGTTACTACAACCGCACCTTGATTAAATTAGTTATAGCAGCTTCCTCTAACTTCATATTTTACTCCGAAATTTAATTCACTAACACAGAACAAATGGTGTCAAGATCTGGAAGCAGTAATAGCAGGAGATAAGGTCTTCTTTTACAACTACTTTTTATTGTCATTATCATTCCTGGCCTTTTGCAATAGCTCCTGATACTATACAGCTAATGGCCACCTAATGTGCCATCAATATGAAATACGGACCGATATAGCGCTTGAGTTTGACACCTTTAGTTTACGGCGTTGTCTAGAGAAACATCATTTGATGTATGTCCTTTTATATGAATGTACTGAATTTATGTTGAATAAATCATTGTTGTCCAAGAATACCCAATTATCAATATGATTCCAGATCTACATGAAAACAAAAATAGGCTTCAATACTCCAGCTTAAACGATGTAACATTATGAAAAAGTCATTTACTGATATATAGTACGTTCTAAGAAATGGATGACTGCAGCATAACCATGGAATTTCATGGATTGGTACAATAATGGCAGAGATATACATAATTACTGTAACATTGAAAAAAGAGTGTACACGTGCATTTTGTAAAAACTTCTTGGATATGAATATGAATGATTTACTGTAACATATATATTTGCTGATTATATATTTGGTGATTCAATAACTTTCGTCAGTTTTAATCTATATCTTATAGTTATAGATGTATGTATATTCATATAACAATGTGAAAGGATTTTTCAGAAATGAAGTGAAAAGAAAATTTGACTTTCATAAATAATACTGATTATTTTATCAAAAACTCTTTCAGATAATTGTAGCATGCATCTTGTATTTTCCCTCTATATCAAAAAGACTCCCTACATTCCTCTCTCATCCCGAATTTCTCGGAAATGTGTAAACGATGAACAACCTTTTCATTAAATTCTGGTTTCATAAAGTAGTCCTCGTTTTACCAATTTTCTATCGAGAACACTCGAACGTTATCGACGATTTCCCTGTAGGATTTTCGGGGTGAGGACGGGTATAAGATTCGGCTTGGGATATACTCCCATTATTTTTTGGGTACCTATCACTGACTCTCATCAAGTGGCGATGTACTCCAACCCGGTAGAGTGCTCATTGATAAATGGATGTGACAGCTCTTTAATTCATGGATACGACATAGACAAACGAACTACGCCATTATTTGTTGTTGTTGTTGTTGTTGTTTGTGATGTTACTGTTGCTAGGGCTAATAACATAGTAGTTTTGTGATGCCTCATAGCGAGAGAGATAATTCTGTTAATGAATTGCGTATAAAACTCTTTATTTTTTTTATTAAGGTTTTAAGAGATATTGCATTTCCATCAAACATCGTACCTAGCCCATTTAGGCTTGTTCCATATGAATAGGGATTGTCTTGTGAATAATAATAATAATAATAATAATAATAATAATAATAATAATATGCTGAATTCACTGTACACGCTATTTTCCTTTATCATTTTCATTATACATCTATGAATTTATGATTCATATATGCAATTACAATATACTGGAATGTATTAGTTTCTATAATTCAACTGGAATTAGAAATATGTTGATGATTGTTTTTTTTTCTTTTTTATAAACAATGATGTAGTAATCCCTAGAGAAAGAAAATTAAATTTTTTTCATACAAGTATATTTCACCAAAATAATATACTTAAAGAAATGAATGGAGGAAAAATATGGAAACCTGTAGTTAGTGGCCATTATCATCTTTTATCTGGAAATTCAAGGATAAGTCTCTCTGTTATAATAAAAATAATAAAAGTGAAAAATTACACAGGATTGCATTCTGCCATTATCATCTTTTATCTGGAAATTCAAGGATAAGTCTCTCTGTTATAATAAAAATAATAAAAGTGAAAAAATACACAGGATTGCATTCTTTTCATACATCACGATCCTCTTCAGTTATAAAATGGCATTTTCTCTCCAACTTCCGTTTATTAAAGTCGTTTTTCACACAGCACCCCATTTTAGACATCCCTTTCCTCCACCCAATGACCATTATAAAACTTTCGATAAACCTAACCCTCACCCCCTCCTCTTACTAAGAACTGTAATTAAAGCTCCCTTGCATAAAAGATTTTGTTTTTTGTACTATATCTTTTACCTATGTCATTATTTTCCACACCAATACAGCTGTGGACAATACTGTGGCATAAAGGAGATTTGTTTTAAAGGTTTCAATCTTTTATTTACTTTTAGATACCAAAAAATCACACTTCGATCTATCAAAGTGAGCTTTTTACTCTCCAGACTCACGGGAACCTGCTACTGTCTTTGGCTAACTTGTCCCATTTGTTACCTCGCCTCTCTCGCTACCATTATTGGTCATATCTTAACTTCAGTAATAATCAGCTGAGTCATCACGTCCAATGTGTTATCTCAAAGTGCTTTTACCTTCTTTTAGTGTCCAAATCAAACCTATTTCATATCTCTGTTTTCAGTCCATCGAGCTTCTCCATCTGCTATCTTCGCAACTATACCCACCTTGAAATTTATTGCCAGCATTTATAATCCCTATCTGTCATATATACGACCCTTCCTTGCACACTCATCTTTTCATGTATGTGGCTTCATTTCCAAGCCAAAACTGCGACTTTTTCTGTGACTTTATACCGGCCACCCATATTTTAGCCTTTGTTATCGTCAGTCTACATGGTACCCTCTGCCAATATCGGTCATTACACACTCCAGTAAGACTACAGTGTTCAATGACTCTCAACACAGCACATATCTAAATCACATTGTTAGTAATTCTTTCATACTTCGTCCAGGTATAAACTTCGTCACACACGTATAAAGAAAGTCCTTACCTATGAATGTATCACTTGCAACAACTATTTGATGTATTCCTAAATTTCTTGTAAACTTTAATTAATTCTACCAGGTCCTGTAGTTTACTTTTTCCAGTCAAACTCCTTCCAAGTCTTTCATTATACTTTCTTTATCATATTTTCTCTATCTATCCTTTCCTTCCAACTATTCTTGAATATTTATTCATTTAATGAACCTATAGTGTTTATTACTTTATTTTTCATATCAAACTCCTTCCAAGTCTTTGATTAAACTTTATCATATTTTCTCTATCTATCCTTTACTTCCAACTATTCTTGTATATTTATTTATTTAAGAACCAATTTTATATAGTGTTTATTCCATTAGTTTTATACCTCACTAAACACTGCATAGAAAGTATGCCTAAATGAGGACATATTCAAGAGAAGTTGGAGGAAAAGGATAGATGGGAAAAAAGGATAAAGATAGTGTAATGTAAGGCATGGAAGGAGTTTGACTGAAAGAAAGTAAACAACGGGACATGATATAAATAATTCAAATTAAAAAGTAATAGAAGATTGCATCAAATGATTGCTGCAAGAGAGAGGTTTATAGTTGAGGACTTAAACTCGTATAAGTGACGAAGTAGATACTTGAGATTAAAAACAATGTGATATCGATATGAATTGTGTAGAGCTCTAAGCCATCCACAAGTGAAGGTTGTTCACTGTACATGTAAACTTGTCTACCTAGCTTTTCGCTTACTCGGGGAGTAAGCGTACAGACTACTTTGTTGTTGTTCTTGCTGTTGTTGTTCTTGTTGGGGGAGGTATGGAAAGGTTTATGGAAAAGCCTGAAAATATCTGAAAAAAGTGTTTTGCGTTGAGTTAAAGATACAGGAATTTTAGGATAGGATATCTATGATGTATTTATTGGAATGAAAATGTAAAAAAATAAATAAAGTGCATGTTAAACAGTACAGAACGATATTTCTAATAGAATATAGAGTATATATTTTAATTTTCGTTGTTGAAACAACGCTCTATTTGACCGTAGATTTTAGCATGCGCAACGAGTAAGCTGGAGGTAGCATCATGCATCGTTTGTTGTTGCTTTAATTTTCGACGATTTCTGTAACATCTAAATCTCCTGAACCTTAAAAACTACAAAACAGACATTTCATCTCATTCCTTTTACATTCACCACTATTCAAAGTCCCGAGAAACATCTGTACAACAGCAATGGAAGTCGCATACCTTCAAATTTTGCAGCGAATCCTTTCAGTGATTTTTACACAATTTTACAATTTTCTAGTGAGGTATCGAAACTATTTCCCACAGGGGTAACTAACCCGTCTTTAGGAAACATTATCTTCCCCCAGAATGCATTCTGTCCAGTTAGAATTTTATACGTGTGAAGAAATGCATTATATTTTGGTTTTTGTTAACCTAACATTCATAGTGGTTTAAATCTTCTCGATATCCTGTCTGGTTATATGTCTCCTCATTGATATATATATATATATAATATATATATATATATATATATATATATATATATATATATATATATATATATATATACTCATAAACATTCAAGATCATATCAGGCAGTTGAAACAAACGTTTTAACTACATACACACTAAAAATTTATATAGGTTCATTTTGTTAACTTATGACATAATGAATGATCAATGATTTGCTATTACATATATTAACAATTGTATAAAAAATATATTAACCTTAACAAGTCATGTTACATAAAGGGTTTTCTTTTTACGGAAAAAAATAATTTGGAAAAACACAACAACCTTTATAATAAGGGAAATTAATGAGATATACATGCCCAGAAATAATGATGTTATGGGAAATATTCTTTTCAGGGGGCATATAAAGATTATACCGTACAGGGAAAAATTTTTTTTATGAATGATATATAACCACGGATTTCTATACAAAGAAAGTATTTGTATGTTTTTCGTTCTAAAAGATATCTTTTTGTTACGAACCAAGAGAGAGGTCCGCTCCAAGTTCCATATGAAAATAAACAAAAAGAATTCAATGCCAACACTTGAAACTGGGGATACGAATATAGAAAGATACACAAATACGACAAAGGTTATTTACAAGCTCACTAACAAAGATAAATGCAGAATGGTGTCTCCTATTTACATACCTCAAGTAAAATCTTACAATGCGTTAACTGGGGAAACGGTGGGGTAATGAAAGTACTTGCTGGCCAGTTTTGCGCCGTCGGAGATCTATGCTCGAAGTGGTGGCTTCACACAATTAGAACTGTAATTTCTGTTGTCTATTGACTCCGTATTGCATAAAACAATGTATACTCTTGATGCTTGAAGGGCAGAAACTCCTCAAAACCTCTTGTTTAACGTTTCTTCTCTCAAGGCTTGCTCAACATCGAAAATACCTCGGTAGTCCACTCCTGACGACGACTTGACTAGAATTCGACCCAACTCTCGAGTGCCTTTTCCTCTCTGATCCTTCGTCTCTTCCTTCTTCTCTTATCTCTCTCTGATGATCTCTGATCTCGGCTGCTGGGCTCTCACTGATAATCTGATCTGTGACTCTTACTGATGATCTCTCTGCCTTCTCCTACTTCGTCAGTCGTCTTTATAAGGCATTTTGGGGGCGGGGCTTACCAGCGAACGTCACAGGCTCCCGAGACGACGGGAATGATTTAGAAGAATCTCGATTTAATATTGCATCATATTTTGCTGCGTTTCTCACGACGATTCTAGAACAACCGCGAGAACAGGCGCCTCCAACATGGGCGCGAATGCCTCCTTGCTGCAGAACTTCTTGAAGGTGCGTTTTCCTCTCAATTATCTTTCTATGCTAAAAAGCAATAAAGCCAATTGACCAGAAAAGTCCCCCCCACCCCCCAAAAAGAGAGAAAAAAATGAAATCAACTGATTAAAATTTTTTTCTAAAGAGAAACAAGAATTAAACAGCAGGGGAACAATTCTGCATAAAGCTATAATACTTCTCCATTCACTCAACCACTCGTGCCAAAACAGAAAATGGTCATTAGGCTACTCATCCTGGAAAATCTCTAGAGAGGCTACCTACTATTATATTATCCCTTCCTCTTACTTTTCCATTTTCTGAACTCTGATTAAAACTTTGAAATGCTAAAACACCTCTTGCGTCTTTCTCAAAACTAATTTCTCTTTGTGACACAATTACACGGGCGGAGGCCACGGTACGGGCCGTTCTTTATAATTCTGAAGCAAGTTTACATTCATTGACTTTGCTCTACTCTTACCCATATCAATTCCATAATGTACATTTTCCCTCACCTCTAACACTGAAAAAGGGCCTTCGAACTTATAAGGTAAAGAGGGACCTTCTTTCTGGACTAGTAATAAAACTTCATCTCTTACACAGAAATTTCTCTTTTTTTGCTCTAAGATCATTTCTCCCTTTAGTTTCCCCTTGACTTCTGCTCGAGCTTCCGTTCTCCTCTGCTAGTTGCCAAACATCTCTTAAATTGTTTTTATAATACTCTAGATTAGTTGTGCAATCTTCTCTACCCTTACTTACAGACAAAGGTCCGACCATATTGATAAATACATTCTCAAAAGGTTCGCCTACCGAAGGAATATTACACAATGGATCTCTGGGAATTACCTGATTCGGTTTCCCGGCAATTTGGCATTCATGACAGCTTAAAACATACATCTTACGTCACTCTTCATTTTAGGCCTGCTAATACACCTGAAAGTTTTATTTACTCCTAAATGTCCTTGCTCATTATGTGCTAACTTCAACACTAGCTCACGAAGTTTGCTAGGAACCGCCAATTGTTCGGTGATTTCCAATTTAATACCTGACTTAGGACGAACATAACGACACAAAACTTCGTCCTTTAAAAAAAAAGTTTCCTTACACACATCATCGAGATCATCATCCAGCTCACATTAAAAAATTCGGGTTAGTGTCTCATCCTCTCTCTGGAACTTGACTAGCTCATCCTTATCCACAAGGTTAGTGCCTAGTTTATCACTGTAACTAGTACTAGATACCGGTACATTTACTATGTTACTCTAGACAGCTACACCTTCCCCTTGACTATCACTGTCAACATCGATAGAGTACGGTCTCTCAGCCACACTCATGCCAAGATCAACCTCGTTACGTCTATTACACTGGTTCGAATCCACGAACAAACTATGACCGTAGTCTATGTCTCTATCTAAACCAGACCTAGTTACTACCATTTTAGGCACTGGAATATCCCTCACAACAGGATTCACATTCTTGGATAAAGCTAAGTCATTACCGACAATAATGTCAATGCCATCAATGGACAAACTGTCAACAACAGCAAGTTTCACTTCTCCTGACACTACCTGACTTTCTAAGTTCAACTTCAACAAAGGACAAAGAACGCAAGTGTTAGGAAATCCCCCTACCATGACTTTTTCTTCCAAATTGATATCTCCCCTGTTTGGCACTCTCTCTCTCCTAATCAGTGAGACAGCAGCTCCTGTGTCTCAAAGCAAGACTACTTCCCTTGAAAATACTCCTCCACAAGAGGAAACTATGCCTTCCGACAAAAATTTACCAAAAAATTTCCTAGTTTCTCTCATCACATCATTCCTACTTGACGAAAGGTTAACTAGAGACACTGCTTTCTTAACGTCCTTCCTTTCTACTGCACAATTTCTTGCTAAATGCCCTTTCCCATTACATCGGAAACAAGTTAATTCTGAGCCACTAGATGGCACTTTACTCTTACAAACCTTAGACGTATGGCCTGGTTTTCCACATGTATAACAGGAATAGTCACTTTTACTCTCATTGCTATTACTAGAACTGAAATTTTTCCTGCTTTGTACTCTACCAGACAAAGGATCATTTCGTTTCTTACTAACACTCAAATTATGAGTTAGACTATATTCGTCAGCTAACCTAGTTGCTCCTGCAAAAGATACTTCCCACCTATCTTCTATATAAAGATTAATCTCAGGGATACGTTATCTTTGAAGTTTTGTAACAACACTAAGTTCTTCAAACTATCAAAATACTCAACTTTAGCAGAAGTTAACCAACCAAAAAAGAGCCTTTCTTACTCCTTACTGTGTTCTACATGCGTAATATTTCCGTCCCTTTCCCAAATTCCTAAATTTCTTACGGTACGCCTCCAGTACTAGCCTATACACGCTAAGAATAGTTTCTTTCACAATATCATAATCATCACATTCCTCCTTAGACATGCAACTATACACAGTAAGTGCCCTACCACTCGAAACTAACTGTAAATATAAAGTCCACATTTCTTTAGGAGAACCTACTCTTTCCATTAACTTCTCAAAACACATGAAGTATGTTGTAACATCTTCCTCATCAAACTTTGGTTACTAATTTCAACACTGCACTCATACCTAACCTATCAGCTCGCGTTTTCGTTTTGCCTGTTCCGAATGTTACAAGTACTTTGTCTTAACCGCGCAATTTCTAACTCATGCATAACTTTCTTCTCTTTTTCTTCCTGCTGCATTACCAACATTTCTACCTCTTGCTGCATTTTCCTCACTTCTCTCTCAGCTGCTCTTTCTTCTCTCTCGGCTGCTTTTTCATCTCTCTCATACTTTTCTCTTTCTTTCCTCTCAACTTACTCACAGAGATCGTTCCCCTCTAGACCTAGTAGCTTACCGGACTAAATAAACTCTTCACCATCTCACTCATTCTGGTTCTTTCTATATTCTCCCTGTTTCAAACTGTTACAGTGCTGAATAGCCTGGCAAGGTCGCCACAATGTTACAAACCGAGAGAGAGGTCCACTCCAAGTTCGATATGAAAATAAACAAAGAGAATTCAATGCCAACAGTTGAAACTGGGGATACGAATATAGAAAGATACACAAACACAACAAAGGTTTATTTACAAGCTCACTAACAAAGATAAATGCAGAATGGTGTCTCCTATTTACATACACAAGTAAAATCTTACAATGCGTGAACTGGGAAACAGTGGGGTAATGAAAATACTTGCCAGCCAGTTTTGCACCGTCGGAGATCTATGCTCGAAGCGGTGGCATCACACAAGGAGAACTGTAACTTCTGTCGTCTACTTGACTCCGTATTGTAGAAAACAATGTATACTCTTGATGCTTGAAGGGCAGGAACTCCTCAAATCCTCTTGTATAACGTTTCTTCTCTCAAGGCTTGCTCAACGTCGAAAATACCTCGGTCATCCATTCCTGACGACAACTTGACCAGAATTCGACCCAACTCTCGAGCACCGTTTCCTCTCTGATCCTTCGTCTCTTCCTTCTTCTCTTATCTCTCTCTGATGATCTCTGATCTCTGCTGCTGGGCTCTCACTGATAATCTGATCTGTGACTCTTACTGATGATCTCTCAGCCTTCTCCTACTTCGTCAGTCGTATTTATAAGGCATTCTGGGGGCGGGGCTTACCAGCGAATGTTACAGTCTCCCGAGACGATGGGAATGATTTATAAGAATCTCGACGGAATATTGCATCATATTTTGCTGCGTTTCTCACAACACTTTGGCGTGTGTTGCACTGCACAACAAGCCCGACGATTCTAGAACAACCGTGAGAACAGGCGCCTCCATAATGGGCGCAAATGCCTCCTTGCTGCAAAACTTCTCGAAGATGCATTTTCCTCTCCTTCATCTTTCTTTGCTATAAAGCAATTACCATGACACTTTTTAGATTCGTTATTTTTGTTTTAGAGATAATCGTTATGATAAGTACATATTCTCATACACAAGCAATGCTAAACTTTTAAACTTAAAGAAACAATTATATTTATACTTTATCAGTGAGTATTATAACAGTAAACGTATGCTTAGAAATACATATGAGCAAAAACCTCAAACAGTAACAAATTAATAAAAGCCTTTCGCAAATTAGAATATATTCGCATATTTTCCATTAATTTGTCAAAACTTTTCCCCCGTGTTTTTCGAGGAACAAATATATAGCTTGTTTTTTTTTTTTTTTTTTTTTTTTAGAAACTACTTTTTTTTTTTTTAAATATTTGATGTAGTGTTACACACAAAGGAGTATTGTTCATGTTACGAAAAATTTTCTTAATATATAACCGTTATACGAAGATGATTTCTAATTACGTTTAAGTCAAGTTTCACATTTCTTAATGAAAAACCACTGACGCATGAAACGATTAGTTCTGTTCTTCCCTTTTCCCTCATCTAAAGGAAAATGAAGTCGAAGTCTTTGTCTAAGATCGTAGTAACATCAGTATATAAATTATTTTGTGTAGTTCCCTTTACTTCTGTTACTTCTTAGGAATGAAGCCCATATTCTTCGGAAGCTTGAATTTCAAGCCAATGCCCCTTGTGGTGTGCTTGTTATATGAATAGTTCATTCTCTGAATAATAATAATAATGATAATAATAATAATAATAATAATAATAATAATAATAATAATAATAATATAATAATAATAATAATAATAAATAATATAATATTTCGGAAGGAGACCCTCTCATAGACATGTTTTGTTAAAAATGACTGCTGCTTCAGCACTATTAATCTTATAAAGAGTCTTCTCTATCTTTCTGATGACGGCTTTCTCGTTGTTGCTTAGACTGGCGAGCAACGCACCAAAGGGCATGGTAAAATTCGGTTGAGTCATTTGATTTATTATTGCTTATACAATTCTCTCTCTCTCTCTCTCTCTCTCTCTCTCTCTCTCTCTCTAACGCGACGTTTCCTCCTGATCGACAGGACATTATCAAGCTATAACTGCTGAGGGACTGAATTCCAGTGGTTGTTGTTGTTGAAGATTAATCTGGCTTTATGCCAGCACGAGCTACTGCTCATAGAAAGCAGAACCCGTAGGTCATTTGAATTTTTTGGATGTGGAAAGGTGATTTTTAAGGATATGAGGTGAGCCTTTATTTATGATTCTATGGGTTATGCACGTGAAATGGTATGATTTGAAAAAGGAAAGGAAAGGTGAACAGGCAAGGTTACAAACCCCTTTAAACCATAAGGTACCCATTAGTAGGAGATAAAGATCGATAGTAGCGAGTCCTGGCGAGTCAGAGATAGCCAGTAAGGAAAACGAAAAATTTATAGTCGTAGAAAAACGGAAAAAAAGCACATTAATCTATGAAGTTCAAGTACCATATTTCACTTAACGACAATAGAATAAACAGCGCCGATCGTTAGTAATAGAGATTCGGCGAGAGAAAAACGAAATATTATGAGTTTTAGAGAAAGCAAAACAAAAGTAAACAACAGCTTAAGCGGTAGTTAGAGTGACAGTTGAAATATTCGGTCGTTAGACGTGAGGCGGCCGAAAAACGGAGGGGAAAGGAGGATTGTTTAGTAAAAGAAAAAGCAGTTAATGCTATAAACAGCACTTTTCTCGAAGGAGGTCATCTGGAACTGATCTCTAGGTCCAACAGAACGTGGACGAGCTCAGAGAACAGTTGATGATCGTTCTATTACAGAATGGGTAATTGCCTTTGTGGAGTTCTGAATCGAAATTCAGATTGGAGGAAATCATCTGGGAGGGAGATCTCAAAGTTGAGGGCTTCCTGGAAGATCTCTGTAAACAGTCGGTCGTTGAAAGTGTAATGCTTGTCGGATAGAGCTCTATGAATGAAGGCATTGAATTCGTCATAGGTCATCAGGAGCTTGTTTATTCCCTTGTTCCCCTACGAAGCGGAATTCACTTCCAGAGGCGACGGATTTGAGTTTTGCTTTGCCGGTCTGGACATCCATGTCTTTTTTAATTGGGAACTCCTCCGTTTGTGTTCCCATTTCCTTGTGTAAAATGGGAGCTACAGCAGGTGTCTGGATTTTCATTTCTTCGATCGTAGCTTCTTCTTCTGTCTGAGTTCCTGCTTCAAACACGAGCAGGAGTCGACGTCGTCGGCGATGCGAAGGCTGGGGAGTAACCTGAGGGGTTGGGGGAATTGACTGAGGGGTTGAGGAATAACCTTAGGGGTCGGGGTTGGAAGGGGTTTGGGAATTGAGGTTGGAGGGAAGGAAAGGATGAGGGGTTTGGGATGTAGTGACGAGGTTTGGGGTGTTTCTGTAGGGAAGGTTGAAGAGCTTGTGGTGGAGGTGGTCGATTAGTTCGTGGATCAATACGAGGTTCTAATGGTGGTCGTCTTGAGGGCGATGGTTGTCGTTCTCGAGGTCTTGGTGGCGGTGGGGAAATGCCCTTCATCCTCCAGATTTTTTCCAGTCTGACAGGGCACCCCTTGAACCATGCATGATGAGACTGATGGCAATTTGTTGAGGCAAACGTCGGTCTCATGCTTTTGGCTGCAGATTCCACAGACATGCTGGGCCGTGCACTCCCTCCTGTGATGCCCAAACCTCTGGCAACTTGAAAACACCTGAGAGGTTCGGGATAAAGGCTTCGGTCTTGTAGTTTCCGAGGATCCCAAGGCTGATGAAGTCTGGAATTTTGCCTCTAAACGTAGCTTCGACTTTTTGAGTTTCTTCTTCAGTACCATCTCTGTTTTTCACTTTGCAACGTGAAAGCAGTCAATATGCCTGGTACTTCGAGAATCCGTTCAATAGTGACATATTTAGGGACTTTGCAAATCATTGCTTTCGATGACTTCTCAGCAGGGTCCAAAAGGAGGCATAAAGGATCGTTCTTCAGGAGGTCTGCCGACTGTTGGTCCTTCGGGGTAATAATGAATTCCCGTTTCAGATTCGGTCGGGCTTGGAGTTGTGCTTTAGGGTATTTTTTCTCAAGTGCTAGGACGGCCGCATACGATGTCTGGTGTTCTTGGGAAGTTGCTTTGAATTTAGGGAGTGCCTGAGTCGTCATGGTAGGTGCTGGAGGCGTCGAAGGGTTAGATAGGTCGATGATACTATTTAGGGCTTTTTCCGTTTCTTCTGGACTTTCTGGAAGCCCTGATCGTCGAGGAGGGGCGGTTCCCCTTGCTGGGAGCCAGGAGAGGACGGCCGCTTCTTATGCCATCGTCTTGAGTCAACAAAGCGAGCTTGCTCAGATTATGTAATGGCCAATAGTATTGCGCAAGGATGACGTAACGTAAAACGTTGTTTCCAGTGGCGAGTCCATCTCCTTTTATCGTGGTGTTGTGAGCTCTTGAGTACGGTCAGAGCACCTCTTCGGCAGGTCGGTTCTCATTGGTTCCCGGGAAGGTGACTCATACGACGTGCGTTGACGAGTCTTGCAGACCTTCTCAACGCCCGTCGTATGAGTCACCTTCCCGGGAACCAATGAGAACCGACCTGCCGAAGAGGTGCTCTGACCGTACTCAAGAGCAGTTCGCAACACCACGATAAAAGGAGATGGACTCGCCACTGAATTCAGTCCCTCAGCAGTTATCGCTTGATAATGTCCTGTCGATCAGGAGGAAACGTCGCGTTAGAGAGAGAGAGAGAGAGAGAGAGAGAGAGAGAGAGAGAGAGAGAGAATTGTATAAGCAATAATAAATCAAATGACTCAACCGAATTTTTACCATGCCCTTTGGTGCGTTGCTCGCCAGTCTAAGCAACAACGAGAAAGCTGTCATCAGAAAGATAGAGAAGACTCTTTATAAGATTAATAGGCTGAAGCAGCAGTCATTTTTAACAAAATAATAATAATAATAATAATATAAGCTGGATGCAGACCCTATCTGAATTTATGTTGTAAAGAATTTTCTCTATTTTTCTGATGATTCGTCTTGCATAATTTAAAGGCCTATATTCATGGTGTTATTGCATCAATGTCTGGTATACCAATACTAAAATATGTGAATAAAAATATATATATATTTCATATGTTTTAGTATTGGTAATACAGGCCAATTACTTAACAGTCTTGCAGATTATGCAAGACGAATTATAGAAAAATAGAGAAAATTCTTTATAGGATAGATATTAATAATAATAATAATAATAATAATAATAATTTTAAGAAGAAGAAGAAGAAGAAGAAGAAGAAGAAGAAGAAGAAGAAGAAGACGATGAAGAAGAAGAAAAAGGAACACTGGCACCATCCCAAGATCCCTGAAAAGGAACCTGGAAGAACTAGATGCCGAAGTAGCTCCAGGACTCATGCAGAAGAGTTTGCTACTAGAAACAACACATAGGGAGAGAAAGTGAAGGAATCCTGAGGAGGTAGGATGCAACCCGAAACCCAACACTATAATAAAAACACTCAGTCGAATAGGATGACTGTGATAAAAAAGAAATCAAAATAACAGGTAAACTGGAAACAGAGAATATCATACAATTAAAGTGCTTAGGTCTTCTGATACACGATCTGCAATACACTCATTTCATGCCAGGCCTGATGAAAACAAGAAGGAAAAAAGAGCCAAGAAAGAAAATTGTTTGATACTTCAATTCCCATGAGAGGCAACGGCCCCATCTCTTCAAGAATGGATGACTGCAAGACAGGGAGTTGTATTACTCCTCTAGAGAGAAAAAGAGAGAAAGATCTGCACCGAAGCAGAAACAAACACACGGCAGATTAATTGTTAGGACGACTGCCTTTCATTCATTTCTTCTTTTGGATAGGGGAAACAGAGAAGAATATTAATAGGAAAGGTCAGAGCAATAGAAAGCTTCTACAATTGGAATGAAGACAAGAACCTGTGATACTGAAACAGATCCACTCTTTTTTTTTTTTTTTTTTTTTTGGGGGGGGAGTTTTTTAAACAAAATCTTAATCTATTTAGAATCAGATCTAGCAGTTTTGGGTTGCTGTATAAAACTTCGAGAAACGTGGTTGTGAATACATCCATTTAAAAAATAAAATGGCACTTTTGGGATGGGTAGAGAAGAAATTAAAAAATTATTCCATTCTCTACACTTCGTATGTGCGTGTGCTTTGCGTGTGAATGTGAATAAAAATACAAGAGTTCTAGATATAGGAGCAATGAGTCCTACGCCTTTGAGGAATTTTCCTTAGCAAGTGTATCGTAATCCGTCTTAAAAAAAGTACCCTTGTATCATAAAATAATCCTAAATTACCTAAACATTAATCATAAAAAAATATGAATTTTGACTATTCTAAAATTACATAAAAAATGGAGGAATCACGGTCCATGAAAAAAGTACCCATGTATCACAAAAAAGCACTAAATCATTTGAATTTTAATCATACAAAATTCTGAATTTTAATTATTCTATAATCACATAAAAACGTAGGAATCAGGGTCCACGAAAAATAAAGTCTACACAAAAACGTAATCCTTAACTTTAATCCTTCGGATTATAACTAATCCTTTGGCAGTCTCGATCCTATCGGAGATTGGTTGATCCTCCGTCAATCCGACGTAATCTCTAAAATTCCAATTATATCTTCAGAAACAAAAATTCAATCATCCCGCCACATCTCCTCAGGGCTGAGAAACTGGAAACAAGGAATTCTTCGGACAGATTCTCCAGATAGGTTGGTTTAGGCTGAGGAATGTCACGAATTTGACCAGAAGTGGGACGGGGCCCCTTCTGCTCTCCTCGGTTTGATGAATCTCTTTTATGGAATCGTTTTACCTCTCTCTCTCTCTCTCTCTCTCTCTCTCTCTCTCTCTCTCTCTCTCTCTCTCTCTCTCTCTCTCTCGTGTTTGGAGTCTCGTTCGTGTCTGTTTTCAAGCGTAAATAAATATGTAATAACTATATGAAAGAAAACTATATCATATAAATATAGAATATATTATATATATGTATATACTATGAATATATATATATATAGATATATATATTCTATGTATGTATAGAAAAGTATATATATATTATATATATAATATATATATATATATATACTATATTAATTATATATAATATAATATATATATTATATAGATATATAATAGATGTCTAATCAATATATAACATTTATATAATATATTATTACATACATATATGAATACATATATATATATATGATAATTATATATATATATTAATATTATATACTATATATTATATATATGTATATATATATAATATATATATATAATAATATATATATATAGATTAATATATTAATCTATATATTATATAATATATAATTATAATAAGGTATAAGCCACGAAGGAAAGTGAAACACCGGAGTAGCATATACATACATACATACATACATACATAAATATATAATATGTTGAATTATATATACTGGAGTAAGCCATATATATAAGTGATATTTCACCTTCCCTCTCTCTCTCTCTCTCTCTCTCTCTCTCTCTCTCTCTCTCTCTCTCTCTCTCT
>NC_087201.1:164184902-164209902 GCF_015104395.2 Macrobrachium nipponense
AAACGAAGAAAGTAGAAATACAAAATACAGGAAATGCTTTTTTTTTCTCTTATTGTTAGCTGGAATATGAATGAGCGTCGACTCATTATTATTATTATTATTATTATTATTATTATTATTATTATTATTATTATTAAATATTATTATTATTATTATTATTATTATTATTATTATTATTATTATTATTATTATTATTATTTCTGAAGTAAAAGAAATGTAATGTAACCATACTTGTTAGTTCCTGCATATTATTATTATTATTATTATTATTATTTTATTATTATTATTATTTTTATTATTATTATTATTATTATTATTATTATTATATTATTATTAAATATTTGTGTTTGATTAACAAGGGATAGATACACTACTTACATGGAATACGTACAAGACTTACGAAAATAATGATATATTATATTATTAATTATTATTTTTTATATATTATCTATTAATTATTCTATATTGTGTTTGATTAACAAGGATAGTATACACTAACCTTACAATGGAATACAGTACAGACTTACGAAATAATGATATATTTCGAACTGAGAAAGAGATTCTAGTGTTAAAAAAAAGGATAATATCTGTTATATCCTTATTTTTTCATTTAACTGTTCTGTAAGTAGTACTATTTGTTGGATGCTTAACATCTGTCCTTCTCATTTCTAGAATCACATGTAAAGATTCTGTTTATTTTTTCTTTCTTTCTATTTCCTCTTTGTCATCTCTGCTTTCCATCCATCCTCTTGTTTTTTTTTTTTTTTTTTTTTTTTTTTTTTTTTTTTTTTTTTTTTTTTTAATAAAAATGAATGCATTTTGCACCTAAGTTCCTTAATTCATTCGACGTTCTCTGTCAGTATATAATTGCTATTCATTCATCTGTCAATTCTGATCCTGAGGGCATAAGTGAATTTTGAATAATTGACCATTGGGGCTGACCAGCTGCCTCCCACGAGAGATGGCTGTTTGTAGGTTTTCCGACACTCAGAATTTTCGGAATTTCTTTTGACGGATGAGATTAAAAAAAAAAAAAAACTCCACATGTATCTGTTTTATAGTTAAGTTTATTTCAGATTTCTCTGGAGGATACAGAAATGTCAAAATAAGAAATCATTGTTTATTTTCAGCAGTCAAATTATAGGATTCGTTTTCTGTAACTGATTATTTTGCTTGGGAATCGCCAAAATCTTTTTCACGTGTTATGTATATAATTCGGGCTTTATTTTGCTTTAGATTACCTTATCAACGAACAGATATTTTGTATTCAATTCGACTCATGAATCGTGTACTGAACTATACTACAGCCGTTCATTCTCTTTACCCTTGTACTATTTTGATTCGCTGTTCCATCCCCCACCTCCTATGGATTCTGGAACTCCTTTAATCCCCTAATATTCCAACTGGTAATAATATTCTTCTACTCAAAGAGGAAGGTTTATCAGCTCCACAATAAAACCTCAACTTATTCTTCTTTCTGTAAAGCTAGGTATGACCAGCAGACTATATCCATCCTCTGTACAAAACAAACGGGTTTCTAATATGATATGGGCTTTAGGAATGAAAATGAATGTATGTGGTATGTCCGCTTATTGGGATACTCTTGAAGCAACCTATCGAAAGGTAATTCAGCTTAGGGCTTTGGTAGTTACGTACACATTAGCCTACAACGAATCAATAGACAGTTTTAAAGAGAAGTGTCACATTAAATTTTATTTGAACTATAAGTAGTACAATTAGCTTACCACGGACCCATGGACAATTCAAAAGAGAAGTGTCACATTAAATTCAATTTTAACTTTAAGTGCAATTAAGGCTACCACGGACCTATAGACAGTTTCAAAGAGAAGTGTTTAATTAAATTCTATTTTAACTACCATAAGTGCAATTAACCTACTTCGAACCTTGATACAGTTTCAAAGAGAAGTTTCAAATTAGATTCTATCTTAAATACAAGTGCAATTGCCCTACCACGGGCCCATAGACGGTTCCTTGCAAAACTACGGATGCATCAAACAAAATTGATCGTCATCTGAAAAGGATCGCGAATCAAGGTTAATCTTCCCTCAAAACCCGGATATCTCTACATATTTTGCCGTGAATTTCACTGAATTGCAATTGGCAATGGGATTGTCTACTTTGCAAATCAGGATCGTACATCGGGCAACTGCAATAAATCTCTCCATTAGCCTTGCCAAAGGATCAGCGAGTTTTAAAGCATCTCCAATCATAAATATCACACGATTTATTAAGCTTGCTTATTTTTTTTTAAAAGGAGCTTATTTTCGCGGAAAAGGGATGCAGTTCGTCAAAAAATATTTCTCATTTTAAAAGAATATGCATTTTTTTTTTTTTCAGCGAACTCATTCATTGTGATCAGAAGAGTTATACGCGTTACTTTTTTAAAGGAATTTATTTTCGCGGAAATGAAAGTGGCTATTAAACATTGATTTTCTAATTTGAATAAACATAACTTCTCGTATACAAATCCATTAGCAATGAAAATGAGTATTTCAAATGGCTATTATTTTAACGTTTCATGAGATGACACTTAATGAAAATATATACAAATTATACACATTTACGGAAGGATTTCCAAATCACCGGTTACTGGATTAATTACTGGATTATTCCCACTTCTGAAAAATTAGCAACCAGTTACAGAACGCATAATCCAGCCTAGTTCAGGGAGGTCAACGGATAATCGCTTTTAAAAGTAAATCCGGCAAATACACATGTAAATCCCACATTAATCCTCTGGCTCGAAAGCTTATGCAATGGTTCTTTAGCTCTTTGTATATTATAATAATATATATATATATATATATAATATATATATATATAGATATATATATATATATATATATATATATATATATCATATATATATATATAATATATATATATATAAAAAATATATATATATATATATATATATATATATATATATATATATAATATATATATATATATATATATATATATATATATATATATATATTATTGTTATGAACTCTTAGAGATGGTAATGAGTTCAGAGGTTCTTTAATCCACTCTAAAGTCCTTACCACTATGGTAATGAGTAGGACTCATAACCAGAGCATCAACAATCCAAAGTATTTCCTCAAAGAGAAGGATACAGAGACTAAACATATACTTAATTATTTATTACAACAAAAAGGTCTTATCATTACAAAGAAATCCCTTGAAAGCTGTACTTTAGGGAAGAAAGAGCAAAAACAAAACTCACAATTACAAAAAAATCCAAAAATACATTCGCCTAGCTAACTATCATACTAAAGTAAAAGAAAAAGTTACTAGGGGGAGATAGAAAACACAGATGCACTGGTCGTTACGAAAGTAAGAGACAAAGTAAGAAAAATAGCCTTAAACCTAATCAAACCACACATTCGAATAAGCGTACATTAGGACTATGAAACATAATTATCTTGTAGTCAAGAAAAATTAACTATCACTCCACTATTCCAATGCTTCATAGTAAATCGTCTCTTTAATATTAGCGCGAAGTCTCGTCTTTCAACGGTTAACTCCAATTGTGTCACTAAGGAGAAACAAACCCAACTCAGGTCGTCTATAAAGAGGAGATAATTTATTTAGTAAGAATAAAATTACGAACACCAGGGTTCGTGGGATTAACTTAGCCCTCCTTCTTCGACCCTGGGAGGCCTCTTTACGACTCCAGAGGTTCAGCTAACTGAGGGCAAGGGCAAATGACGGGCGAGGTTCGCCCTCCCCAAAAGTACATCAAGCAAGTTAGGGCATCACAACCCCGAAGTATACGTCTTGTTAAAAGGAAGAGCGTCACACGATTTCTTTACACCAGGACCGCAAGAAGAAACGTCTAACCAAAAGAATACTGTTCGTAGGGGATGAAAAAGGAACACCTCCCCCCCCCCCCAAGATGCCAATAGCTTCACAAAGTCGAGGATGTCTTCAGAACATCAGAGTAATTTACCACAAGCCGTCAGGAAAAATATAGGAGTTGGTAACCTCTCTACAGGGAGCCGTTAACTCACTCCTCATCACTCCGCAAGTTCCCATATCAGAAGCGGAGATGAAAACAAAACGGGTCACAAACAGTCGAAACACCGTCAACCATGAAAAGAAAAACATTTACAAGGTTAATTACCAATTAAAACTATAACTACCTTAGAGGGGGGGAGGTAAAAACCCCAAGTCCAACCTTCAAACGACATATATAAATAAACTGGACAAAAACAAACAGAAATTTACTTTAATGTGTGAAGTCCAAAAGCATAACTACAATATAAAAAGTTTTACCAAATATATTAATTCCTTACACCTCCCCACAAAAAGGAAAAAAAAGGTTATCTAAAGAAATTTTTTTTTTTTTAAGAATTCAAAAATTAAATAAAATTACATTAAAGATTACTTTAACTTTTTTTTTATCAAAGCAAGAAACAAATTAAGTGAACTCCTGAAAAAAAATAATGGTTGTTATTACGGTAAAATCATTCTATTGTAAAGGACCTAGACAAAACGTCGGGAAATATATTGTCTCTACCTGGTATATGCCGTATCTCGAGATCATACTCTTGGAGAGTCAAACTCCACCTAAGAATTCGCATATTTTTATCTTTGAAAGGTTGGATAAAGACTAAGGGGTTGTGGTCTGTATAAACTATAATAGGAGAGTTAGAATTACTTAAATAAACATTAAAATGGGTCAATGCCTTTATTAGACACAATGCCTCTTTTTTCGATGTAGAATATTTTCTTTCTGCTGGCGACAATTTCTTGGAGAAGTAAGCAACGGGTGTAGTGTTTTCGAGTCATCCTCTTGCAACAGAACAGCACCAAGTCCCAAATCGCTGGCATCGGTACCTAACCTGAAAGGCAATTTGAAATTTGGGGATCGCAACAAAGGGTAACTAATTAAGGTAGCTTTCAGTTTTTCGAAAGCCTCCTGACATTCAGGAGACCAAATAAATTTGACACCTTTCTTTAACAAGTTTGTGAGCGGGTTTAGGCTATGTCAGAAAAATTGCAAATGAAATGCGGCGGGATAACTAGTCCGACCATACCAAGGAAAACGCCTAACGCCCCTTTTTATTAAAGAGGTGCTGGAAAATCTGCAACTGCCTCCACATTAGCCTTCTTGGGGGCGACCTTACCCAGGCCCACCTCATGACCGAGGTAAATTACCTTTGCTTGAGCGAAATCACTTTTTAAAGATTACCACTAGGCCAGCCTTCCGCAACACCTGAAACAAGCTCTCAATCTTTTAAGATGAGTCTTCCAATCATCACTATAAATGAATAAGGTCATCTATATAGACAACACAACCTTCCAATTTTGGGTTTATGTAATTCATCAGCCTCTGGAATGTGGCAGCCGCATTCTTCATTCCGAATGGCATCACCTTGCATTCGAAAAGGCCGTCACCTGTTCACAAAGGCCGAAATCTGTCTCGCTCGGGGGGCAAAGACCCACCACTGCCAATAGCCTTTCAAAAGATCCAATTTTGTCAAAAACTTTGCAGACCCAACACGATCAATACAGTCTTCCACCCTGGGTAGAGGAAAGGAGTTCAGTCGTAGTTACTGCATTCACCTTTCGGTAATCGAAGCACAGACGGTTTTGTCCGCCTTCCTTCTTAACTAGCACCACAGGATGAACTCCACGGACTACTGCTAGGTTCAATTAAATCATTGTCTAGCATGTATCGCACTTCCTCTTTCACTATAGTCTCTCTTTATTGGGTAAGTCGGTAGGGGCACTGCTTAATGGGTTTTGCATCCCGCACATCCACATCATGTTCGAGGACCGTGGTTCTACCTGGAGGTCCTGAAAAATATCTCTATATTCATTGATCAGGTTAATTAATGATACAGAACCTGCCGGGATCCAAGTGCTGAAATTTAATTTGCAGATTATTTAAAATTTCAGAAATTGCTACTCAATGCATCGGGTGTAACAAATAATTTATTACTAACTACAGACTCTACTGTATTTACCTCTGTGTCCTACTTCTACATTGACTAAAGTGACAGGGTCCATCGTCTGCATCTTCAGCTAATTCTACATCTCTACTTATATAAGGTTTGAGCATATTAATATGACATACTCTAGTTTTTCTTCCTTTTACCTGGGGTCTCTATCAAATAATTCACGTCATTATATTTCTTCAGAACCTTCCAGGGCCCTGAAAACTGTGCCCTCAAAGGATTTCCTGGGAAGGGCAACAAAACTAGAACACTATCTCCAGGTTTAAAACACCCTTTTTTGAGTCCCAACATCGTATCTGTTTTTCATCACCTCCTGGCTTTCTGCTAAATTCTCTTTAGCAAACTCCCATGCCCTCTCTTAGTTTCTCCTGAAGCCCTGACAAAATAATCAAGAATGTTGACCTCGGGATCTCCCCCTCCAGATGCTCACGTACAACCTCCAAAGGCCCAGTGCACACAATGCCCAAAAACAAGCTCGAAAGGAGAGTATCCCAAAGCTTCATTTGGAACGGAACGAATAGCGAATAAGGCATACGGGACCTCCTTATCCCACTCTCTTCCTGACTCCATACAAAACTTTTTCAAACAGACTTCAGGGGGTTTTCTGGTGAAAACCTTTCCACCTGGCCCTGACTCTCAGGGTGATACGGAGAAGAGGTAATGTGCTTTATCCCTAATTCAGACATTTTATTCTTAAAATATTTGCTGGTGAAATTAGTAGCACAGTCAGATTGCAAAGTGCGAGGCATGCCAAACTTAGTAAGAAGCTAGTCAAATATCCACAATCTTTTCACTCCGAATACTCCTCAGGGGGACAGCCTCCGGGAAGCGAGTCATCCTATCCACAATTGTCAACAAATACTCATTGCCCCCGTGCGTCCGCGGGAGAGGACCCACAACGTCGATCACCACCTCTCTAAAAGGCTCTCCAACTGAAGTATTGGGAATAAGTGGGGCTTTAGGTATCTTCTGGTTAGGCTTCCCCACCAACTGACAAACCCTGCAAGACAGCACATAGTGCTTTACATCTCGGCGCATTCGGGGCCAATAAAAATACCGTGCAACCTTCTGAAACGTTTTTCTGACTCCGAAATGCCCACAAGATTGTTTTCATGAGCCAATGACAAAATTTATTCCTATATTTCTCAGGAACTACCAACTGACGGGAAACCTCTACCTGATCAGCAGGTGCATCAGCTGACCTACTAACCCTGTAGAGTAAACCTCCTCTCTTTACAGAATACTGGCTTCGATAAATCATTACTATCACTACTAATAAATTCATGAAATTCAACAGTTTGGGCTTTTCTAAAAGCCTTGGAATCCCACTCTACGTCTCGAAAAGTAAGTGTACTATTTGTCACAAAGTCATTCTTAAGTTCATCAATCACATCCAAATCCAAATCAACCTCGGCCAGGTCAACCTCTTTTTGCCTTTGACCTCGTTATTACCGAGATAGGTTTTACAAATATCACTCATAGGACAGTGGTCGTCCCCTACTCCGACCACAGACAGAAATTGGAAAGATACAAGCTTCATCAGTAATGGACAAATCATTAGCAAAAATTAAATCTATCTTAGGAATTTGGCAAACTATCAACAACCGCCAATTTTACTTCACCTGAAAATAATTAGTATTTAGATAAAAGGTTTCTAGTGGTATGAATCCACTGTATTCGGGAAACCACCCAATACTACATACTCATCATTCTTATAAACATATCCATCCGGGAAAACAGACCCTCGTAAAATTAATGACTGAGTCAGGCCCCAGTATCTCTCAATACTTTAATTTTTGTCCCAATCTGTTTAGTTTCATCCGTGAAAATAAATCCGTCCGTTATGTACTTACGAAATCTAAGTCATCTAGATTCGTCCTCCCTAGGCGGTTTATCTGCTGTTACACGCTGACAGGTTTCGGGTTTCTTTCGAAATATTTCTTTCTCGAGAAACATTGAGACTCCACATGACCCCTCCTACTGCGCCAAAAACAAACTATTCCTGATTCTATAGCCTTAGTGTTACCTACGTTTCCTACTAGTATTGACATAACTACGAGAAACTAACACTATTTACACTACTAGTTTTATTATCATAATTACTATTATTCTTATTACTCGTATTCCTGTCAAAATCGGGTTTGTAAGACTCCTGTTGTCTGTTCTGGTTATTCCTTCTCCAACTACCATTGAAAAATTTCTTATTGTTTATAGATACTTCCCTTGTTTAACTTTTCCTGTTTGTGGAGAGAGTACTCGTCCGACGCAATAGCGATCTCCTGTAATGAGTCCAGTTTTAATTCATCCAAATGTATTTTTAACTCCCTAGTCACAGTCCTTTTAAATTCTTCTATCAAAATCAATTCCTTTAATTTAGAAAATTGTCAATATCCTTCAGACTTCAACCAAGTCCTCACAAAACTGTTTCCTTCTGGCCTCGCAAATTCTACAAATGTCATCACTGGCTTCTTTCTTGAAATTGCGAAATTTCTGCCTATAAGCTTCAGGAACTAAATCATAGGCCTTGAGAATTATGGCTTTCACTGTGTCATAATCGTTGCAAAGATCTTCATTAAGTGTATTATATACACGCTGAGCCTTCCCTTTCAAACGACATTGTATCATAGTGGTCCACATATCTTTCGGCCAAACCAACCTTTTAGCTATCCTCTCAAAAGAAGTGAAAAATTCTGGGACATCTTCCTCATTGAACAATGGTACTAACTTTAACGCTGACATTACATTAAATTAAAAATACCCACCCACGAGCCACTACTATTACTATTATTATCACTATTATTGTTACCCATTCTACGCAAGATAATCTCGTGTTCCCTTTCTTTAGCTTTTTCTTCTGCTTGAAACTGCATAGCTTTTAACTCCAACTCTTTAATTTTCGCTTCCTCCCTCAAAATACTGAGTCTCAACTCACTTACCTGATGAATGTTACTTTCATCTAGTTCCCGGTTTCCATCGTTAGTAACGTTGCCCTGTTCTTGATTTTTGTTCATATCCGAGACACTCACCTTCCCTTGGTACTCTTTAGCAGCTTTCAGCACTTCTTTGAGTAACTGCCCTTTACGAATTTCTGCTGGCAGTTCCAAACGCAAAAACTGAGACAAAAACCACAACTCCTCACGTTTCAAATCAAAAATATTTTCTTCCCAATCAGGATTACTGTAAATTCGGCCGCAGACCTCCTCAACTTGAAACTCGAAATAAGGCATATTCTAAGTTAAATGGGGAAAGAGAGAGAGGGAGAAAAAAACTCCTATCACTTAAAAGCCTATCAAGCAAACCTATCCTTTTCCCACCTTTCTCTGCACTCCTCCTCGAGAAAACCCTCTGAATGTCAATGTCTGGTAGTAGATCCTGTCACGGTCGCCAATTATGTTATGAACTCTTAGAGATGGTAATGAGTTCAGAGGTTCTTTAATCCACTTCTAAAGTCCTTACCACTATGGTAATGAGTAGGACTCATAACCAGCAGCATCAACAATCCAAGTATTTCCTCAAAGAAAGAAGGATACAGAGACTAAACATATACTTAATTATTTATTACAACAAAAAGGTCTTATCATTACAAAGAAATCCCTTGAAAGCTGTACTTTAGGGAAGAAAGAAAAAAAACAAAACTCACAATTACAAAAAATCCAAAATACATTCGCCTAGCTAACTATCATACTAAGTAAAAGAAAAAGTTACATGGGGGAGATAGAAAACACAGATGCACTGGTCGTTACGAAAGTAAGAGACAAAGTAAGAAAAATAGCCTTAAACCTAATCAAACCACACATTCGAATAAGCGTACATTAGGACTATGAAACATAATTATCTTGTAGTCAAGAAAATTAACTATCACTCCACTATTCCAGTGCTTCATAGTAAATCGTCTCTTCAATATTAGCGCGAAGTCTCTTCTTCAACGGTTAACCCCAATTGTGTCACTAAGGATGAAACACCCAACTCAGGTCGTCTATAAGAGAGAATATTTATAGTAAATACACACAGGGTCTGGGATCTTACCCTCTTCTTCGACCCTGGGAGGCCTCTTTACACGTACACCAGAGGTTCAGCTAACTGAGGGCAAGGGCAAATGACGGGCGAGGTTCGCCTCCAAAAGTACATCAAGCAAGTTAGGGCATCACAACCCCGAAGTATACGTCTTGTAAAGGAAGAGCGTAACACGATTTCTTTACACCAGACCGCAGAGACGTCTACCAAAAGTACTGTTCGTAGGGGGATGAAAAGGAACACCTCCAAGATTGCCAATAGCTTCACAAGTCGAGGATGTCTTCAGAACATCAGAGTAATTTAGCCCACAAGCCGTCAGGAAAAAGGTATAGGAGCTGGTAACCTCTCTACAGGGAGCCGTTAACTTCACGTCCTCATCACATCCGCAAGTTCCCATATCAGAAGCGGAGATGAAAACAAAACGGGTCACAAACAGTCGAAACACCGTCAACCATGAAAAGAAAAACATTTTACAATGGTTAATTACCAATTAAAACTATAACTACCCTTAGAGGGGGGGAGGTAAAAACCCCAAGTCCAACCTTCAAACGACATATATAAATAAAACTGGACAAAAACAAAACAGAAATTTAAACCTACTTTAATGTGAAGGCAAAAGCATAACTACAATATAAAGTTTACCAAATATATTAATTCCCTTACAATATATATATATATATATATATATATATATATATATATATATATATATATATATATATATATATATATATATATATATATATATATAGACATATATTTATATGTGTGTGTGTGTGTGTGTGTTTGTGTGCTGCTCGTGAATTTCAATAAGCATGGTGTCTCGTCAATTGCACGTTCCTTATCATATCTTACTAATCGTATACAGAAAAAACCCTACAAACTCTAAATGTCAAATTAACGCAAAAACAAACAAAGAAAAACTAATTAATTTCAAGATTTGACTTTTAACCTTTATCCTCCTCTGTGTTATCATTAAGGGAAAACATTTGTTCCAGATCAAAGGACCATTCTCCTTTGAGCTTCTTAAGGAAAGGGGCCTATTTTCTTACTTTCGAAAACATTTAATTTCAAATATATAATAAGATTATCGTTTTCTATATTTATTTATTTAATTTTTGTGTGGTTTATCACAATCCTCCAATTCGACTGGATGGTTTTTATAGTGTGAGGTTCCGGGTTGCATCCTGCCTCCTTAGGAGTCCATCACTTTCCTCACTATGTGCGCTGTTTCTAGTAGCACACTCCTCTGCACGATTCCTGGGCTACTTCTTGATCTAGTCTTTCCAGATTCCTTTTCAGGGATCTTGGGATCGTGCCTCCTAGTGTCCCTATGATTGTGGGTACAATTTCTACTGGCATATCCCATATCCTCCTCCTCCTCCTCCTCCTCCTGCTTATTATTATTATTATTATTATTATTATTATTATTATTATTATTATTATTATTATTATTATTATTATTATTATTATTCAGCAGATGATCCTTATTCATATGAAATAAGCCTACCACAGGTACCACTGACTTAAAATTCCCAGCTTCCAAATAATGTGGTGTTTATTTAAAAAGAAGAGAAAGAAGGTAAAAGGATATACTGAAAGACGAGAACACTTGTAACAAGAGGAGAACTAAATTACCAAATTGAATGGATACAGATAACAATTTAGGTAATTATTGAGACATTTATTGATTCGTCCACACGGACAAACATAAACAGAGCTCTCCCTCACATTAGTAATAAGTGTCTTGATTATATAAACGCTCCTAATGGCTCCATGGAACAGCTCTCGCTGCACTCAACCCGGGGAAAATTATTATGCATTTGAAATGAACTTTTTTTTTTGGTATTTTCTTTTTTAATAGGTGTTTGTACCAACACCTCATCAGTTGAAGTGACTCGTGCCGTTAATGCGGGAACTCATTAGCATAAACAAGAAAATTGCACGCTGTCCTAAATTACGAGGGACGATTCTCTTTTGAATATCATGATATCGATTTGGAGGGTTTTGACAATTCTATTTTATTTAAAAAAATTCTTTTTTATTCTTTTGGAATGCGGAAGAAGGAAGTAATATCAGTTTGGATGGTTTTGATATTTTTTTTATTATTTTTTATTGTTTTGCATTGAGGAAGAATGTCATAATATCGATTTGGAGGGTTTTGACGATTTTATTTTATTTAAAATTTATTTTTATTGTTTTGGATTCAGGAGGAATGAAGTAATATCAGTTGGGAGGGTTTTGATATTTTTTTTATTATTTTTTATTGTATTATGTTTTTCATAGTCATTTCCTACACCCCAACCAGAACAACAAAAACAAGAACAACAGCAACAACAACAACAACACAGTAGTTTGTAGGATTACTCTCCGAGTAAGCTAAAAACACTATTTTTCTATATACCCCCACCGTTCTAAACCCGAAGTGAGAAGCCTTATTCAATAATTTAACTCATAATACTCGCTCTTATTAATTCACGAAATTGTCCTCCCTTGCATTTCAGCTAACAATAACCTGCAAATGAATATATTTTAGGAATTACTTCGATAACCTACTGGTCCCATTCTCGATGCTGCCTATCACTGTAGCGTCCTAAATGGAGGGAGCTATTCCAACTTGATCTATCTCCTTTTATTCGGGTCTGAAGTCAGATATGACATTGCTATTTTCAGAAACTGCTGCAAATGCTGTCTGAATTTATATGCGAATGAACCTGGACTGGGTAATTTCTTAGTGGAAGGTTCTCTCTCTCTCTCTCTCTCTCTCTCTCTCTCTCTCTCTCTCTCTCTCTCTCTCTCTCTCTCTGCAGAAATTCTTAATTTATTGAGGAATGACCTCGTCAATGTAATTCCTTTCTAGAAATTTTAAAGTTTATTACGTAACATCATTCTCTCTCTCTCTCTCTCTCTCTCTCTCTCTCTGTCTCTCTCTCTCTAATTGCGTCCTATATAATCCCTTTAAAAGGACAATTTTCGCTCTCTCTCTCTCTCTTTCTCTCAAGTTTTGATTTATTGATAAATTACTTCGATAAAGCAATTTTTTCTTGGAAGGCTTAATCCTCTCTCTCTCTCTCTCTCTCTCTCTCTCTCTCTCTCTCTCTCTCTCTCTCTCTCTCTCTCTCAAGTCCTGATTTATTGACGAATGACCTCGACAAAGTAAGTCCTTCTTGGAAGGCTTAATCCTTTCTACAGGACTCTCTCTCTCTCTCTCTCTCTCTCTCTCTCTCTCTCTCTCTCTCTCTCTCTCTCAAGTCTTGATATATTGACGAATGACCTCGACAAAGTAAGTCCTTCTTGGAAGGCTTAATCCTTTCTACAGACTCTCTCTCTCTCTCTCTCTCTCTCTCTAATCTCTCTCTCGTCTCTCTCTCTCTCTCTCTCTCTCTCTGCACACTATATACCGGATACCGTATTCGTTTTCATTTGTATTATTCCTTATAGCAGGTCAGTATAAGGGATATGGAAGCTTAAATCCGAGTTCCAATAGTTACACTGCTCTCGTGAAATAACCTACTGTGTGTATGCAGACATTTCCTGCTTTAAACTTGGAGCCAATAATCCGTCACTGAGCTCCAAAACTAAATATTATATAATAATAATAATTATATATAAAAATTATTTAAAAATTCTTAAAAATTATGAAAAATAATGATAATGAAATGAAGATAAAAATAGTAAAAATAAAATAAAAACTAAAAGAAATATGAAAATAAAATTAATAAAAAAAATAATAAAATAAGTAATCTGAGAGATGTGTCCTACATAAGTAGTTAAAAATTATTTCATTTTTTTAAGGCAGACGTTGATAGTTCATATTTACTTATATTTGTATCACTATTTCTATTTTTTTTCTTTCTTTTCTAATAACTGACATCTTCTTTCTGTAATTCCTAATACCTTATGTTACTTCTTTCAAATGAGCACCTTATTTTTTGGGAGCTTGAATTTCAAGTCAGTGGACCCTGTTGGCTTGTTCATTATAATTAGGGTACATCTTCTGAATAACAATAATGATAATACAAAAAGAGGCATTATTCAGTGGCAAAAGCCCTCCACAGGAGCGTGTGCAAGAAACACCAGCTACCTTGCAGTAATAAGTGGTACGAGCACCAATCTGAAGGAGTGATATAAAATGATCAAGCAAAAATCCTCTGGGACTATGGTATCAGAATAGATATGATGATACATGCAAATAGACCCGACAAAATCAAGAAGAAAGTATCGCTAATTAATGTCGTAATACCATGGGACACCTGAGTAGAAGAGAAAGAGGAAGAGTAAAGATTGATAAGTATCAGACCTGAAAATAGAAATAAGGATATGGGATATGCCAGTGGAAATTGTTCCCATAATTATAAGAAAACACTAGGCACGATCCCAATATTCCTGTAAAGGAACATGGAAAAACTAGATACCGAAGTAACTCCAGGACTCATGCAGAAGAGTGTGCTCCTAGAAACAGCACACATAGTAAGAAAAGTGATGGACTCCTAAGGAGGCAAGATGCAACTCGGAACCCCACACTATACATATAAAAAAACACCCAGTCGAATAGGTTGCCTGTGACAGCCACCTCATAAAAAAAATAATAATAAAAAATATTTTTTAGTGGAGTGTTATCTTTTTGACGATACTTCAACAAGTGATTGTTTTTTATCAACAAAAGGTGAGGATCTTCAATTATGAGCATGATTCATATTATACTGTAGGCCTTCCATGAGAATGTGATAGGGGTTGGTTCATTAATGAAATATACTGAAGATGGTGATGGAGATGAAATATATATATATATATATATTTTTTCAAAAATATTGAAACGCACTTATATGGCTAAAACTCCCGTCTTTCCATCTATGGGGAATGAAAGTTTGATAGATTTCGGCGATGGAATTACAGATACTTTGATGCAATTAAAAAGAAAAATAAAGAAAGTTATGGAAAATTCTTCACGCCAACTTTCATACATGAATATTCGAGTAATAAAGGATGAAGTTGGGGATTTGGGCTTCTTCGAACTGTAGTTCAATAAGAGGTTTAGATTCTGTATCAAACCTAAAAAAAAAAAATATATATATTCACTAATGCCAGCTGTTATTAACCTTCCGTGGGACTGACTACAACCAGAATTATTATTATTATTATTATTATTATTATTATTATTATTATTATTATTATTATTATTATTATTATTATTATTATTATTATTATTATTATTATTTTTATTCTATCACAGTCTTCCATTCGACTGATGGTATTTATAGTGTGAGGTTCCGGTTGCATCCTGCCTACTTAGGAGTCCATCACTTTCTTACTAGTGTGCCGTTTCTTTTAGGATCACCCACTCTTCTGCATGAGTCCTGGAGCTACTTCAGCCTCTAGCTTTTCTAGATTCCTTTTCAGCGATCTTGGGATCGTGCCTAGTGCTCTATGATTATGGGTACGATTTCCACTGGCATATCCCATATCCTTCTTATTTCTATTTTCAGATCTTGATACTTATCCATTTTTTCCCTCTCTTTCTCTTCAAACTCTGGTGTCCCATGGTATTGCGACATCAATGAGTGATACTTTCTTCTTGATTTTGTCAATCAATGTCACATCTGGTCTGTTTGCACGTATCACCCTATCCGTTCTGATACCATAGTCCCAGAGGATCTTTGCCTGATCGTTTTCTATCACTCCTCAGGTTGATGTTCGTACCACTTATTACTGCAAGGTAGCTGATGTTTCTTGCACAAGCTCCAGTGGAGGGCTTTTGCCACTGAATCATGCCTTGTTTTGTACTGGTTCTGTGCAAGTGCCGGGCATTCACTTGCTATGTGGTTTATGGTTTCATTTTTTCGTATTGCACTTCCTACATATGGGAGAGATGTTATTTCCGTCTATAGTTTCTTTGAACATATCTGGTTCTTAGGCCTGATCTTGTGCCGCTGTTATCATTCCTTCAGTTTCCTTCTTTAGCTCTCCCCTCTGTAGCCATTGCCAATTGTCATCACTGGCTAGTTCCTTAGTCTGTCTCATGTATTGTCCTGCATTGGTTTGTTGTGCCAAGTCCTCTGTTCTGTCTGTCTTTCTCCTGTCTCTGTATATTTCTGGGTCTTCGTCTACTTTTATTAGTCCTTCTTCTCATGCACACTTTAGCCACTCGTCTTCACTGGCTTTCAGATATTGCCCCAGTGCTCTGTTTTCGATGTTGACGCAGTCCTCTATACTTAGTAGTCCTCTCCCTCATTCCTTTCGTGTTATGTATAGTCTGTCCGTATTTGCTCTTGGGTGTAGTGCTTTGTGTATTGTCATATGTTTCCAGGTTTTCTGATCTATGGTGCGGAGTTCTGCCTTCGTCCATTCCACTATTCCTGCGCTGTATCTGATTACTGGCACTGCCCATGTGTTTATGGCTTTTATCATATTTCCGGCATTGAGATATGACTTGAGTATCGCCTTGAGTCTCTGCATATATTTCTTTCCTGATCGTGTCCTTCATCTCTTGGTGTTTTATATCCCCTCCTTCCCTTATTCCCAGGTATTTTGTATCCTGTCTCATCTATGTTTGATGTTGCTCCCATCTGGTAGCTTTATCCCTTCAGTTCTCGTTACTTTGCCTTTTTGTATGTTGACTAAGGCGCATTTTTCTATTCCAAACTCCATCCTGATGTCCCCAGATACAATCCTTACAGTCTGGATTAGGGTATCTATTTCCTTGATGCTCTTACCATACAGCTTGATGTCGTCCATGAACGTCAGATGGTTGATTCTGTTGCCTACTATTATTATTATTATTATTATTATTATTATTATTATTATTATTATTATTATTATTATTATTATTATTATTATTTTTCTTTTTGTTATATCACAGTCCAATTTCGACTGGGGTGGGTATTTATAGTGTTTTGGGTTCCGGTTGCATCCTGCCTCCTTAGGAGTCCATCACTTTTCTTACTACATGTGCCGTTTCTAGGATCACACTCTTTTGCATGAGTCCTGGAGCTACTTCAGCCTCTAGTTTTTCTAGATTCCTTTTCAGGGATCTTGGGATCGTGCATAGTGTTCCTATGGTTATGGGCACAATTTCCCCTGGCATATACCATATCCTTCTTATTTCTATTTTCAGATCTTGATACTTATCCATTTTTCCCCTCTCTTTCTCTTCAACTCTGGTGTCCCATGGTATTGCGACATCAATGAGTGAAACTTTCTTTTTTATTTTGTCAACCAACGTCAAATCTGGTCTATTTGCACGTATTACCCTATCTGTTCTAATACCATAGTCCCAGAGGATCTTTGCCTTACCGTTTTCTATCACTCCTTCAGGTTGGTGCTCATACCACTTATTACTGCAAGGTAGCTGATGTTTCTTGCACAGGCTCCAGTGGACGGCTTTTACTACTGAATCATGCCTCTTTTTGTACTGGTTCTGTGCAAGTGCGGGACATTTGATTGCTATGTGGTTTATGGTTTCATTTTTCGTATTGCCCTTCCTACATATGGGAGAGATGTTATTTCCGACTATCGTTCTTTGAACATATCTGGTTCTTAGGGCCTGATCTTGTGCCGCTGTTATCATTCCTTCAGTTTCCTTCTCTCCCTTCTGTAGCTATTGCCATGTGTCTTCGCTGGCTAGTTCTTTAGTCTGTCTCATGTATTGTCCATGCTTTGGTTTGTTGTGCCATTCCTCTGTTCTGTTTGTCATTCTCCTGTCTGTATATTTCTGGGTCTTCGTCTACTTTTATTAGTCCTTCTTCCCATGCACTCTTTAGCCACTCGTCTTCACTGGCTTTCAGATATTGCCCCAGTGCTCTGTTTTCGACGTTGACGCAGTCCTCTGTACTTAGTAGTCCTCTCCCTCTTTCCTTTCGTGTTATGTACAGTCTGTCCGTATTTGCTCTTAAGTGGAGGGCTTTGTGTTGTCATATGTTTCCTATTTTTCTTATCTATACTGCGGAGTTCTGCCTTCGTCCATTCCACTATTCCTGCGCTGTATCTGATTACTGGCACTGCCCATGTGTTTATGGTTTTTATCTTATTTCCGGTGTTGAGTTTTGACTTGAGTATCGCCTTGAGTGTCTTTTAAATCCCTTCCTTCCATTATTCCCAGGCATTTGTATCCAGTCTCATCTATGTATTTGATGTTGCTCCCATCTGGTAGCTTTATCCCTTCAGTTCTCGTTACTTTGCCTTTTTGTATGTTGACTAAGGCGCATTTTTCTATTTCAAACTCCATCCTGATGTCCCCAGATACAATCCTTACATTCTGGATTAGGGTATCTATTTCCTTGATGCTCTTACCATACAGCTTGATGTCGTCAATGAACATCAGATGGTTAATTCTGTTGCCTCTTTTCTTGAGTTGGTATTGTAGTTTTGTCATGGGAATCATGGCTACTATGAAGAGTAGTGGGGACAGTGAGTCGCCCTGAAGATCCCCTCTCCTGATATAACCTCTGCTAGTCTATTCGATTGTAATATGTATTCCAGTTGCGCATTGGGGATGATGGTGTTTTCCTCTGCCCAATATGTTTTCAGGCATTCTATTAGCCATGTGTGTGGTATCATGTTTGTGAGATTGTAAATATTGTATTCCAGTTGCGCATGATTGATGGTGTTTTCCTCTGCCCAATAGTTTTAGGTTTTCATTCTATTAGCCATGTGTGTGGTATCATGTGTTGAAGGCTTTTTTTATAGTCTATCCATGCCATGCTTAGGTTGGTTTATCTTCTCCTACTGTTCTTCATTACCATTTTGTCTATCAGGAGCTGGTCTTTTGTGCCCCTACACTTCCTTCTGCAGCCTTTATGTTGGTAGGGGATGGTGTTTATCTCTCTAGGTAGTTGTTAGCCTTTCACTGATGATACCTGTTAGTACTTCCACATTATTGGTAGGCAGGTGATAGGCCTGTAGTTACTGGGCTATATTTCCCCTTACTCTTGTCTTTTTGTACTAAGGATGTTCTTCCTGTGGTCATCCATTTGGGTGCATGGTGATTTTTGTTTAGATACAATGCTGGAGTTGTTTCTGCTATTCGTGCGTTGTAAGGCCTTGAAGTTTTGAGCCAGTATCCACGGACTTCATCGGGCCCTGGGGCTTTCCAGTTTGGCATTTTCTTTAGTTGGTGTCTGACTGTGTCTGTCGTGATCTCTGTGAATCTTTGTTTTATTCTCCCTGTTTCTTCAGCCTTGACTTCTTGGAGCTATGTTGCATGTTTGTTGTGTGATACCGGAATGCTCCATATGTTTTCCCAGAGTCTCTTACTTGGTTCGGCTTCAGGAATTTCTTGGTGGTTGTTTTCCCCTCTTAGTTGGCTGTATAGTCTTTTCGGGTTGGTTCCGAATAGTTTGTTATGTTGGTAATCCCTTACTTTCCTTGTTGTTGTTTTTTGTGTGTTCATGTACCGTTGGATCTTATGTGCCTTATGCCTCTGTTTTACATCTTCTATTGTGTTGTTTAGTCCCCTCTCTTGTACTTTGTATTTCTCGTTGAGTTCCTCCTTGGTTTTTTGCTTCTTAGCCTTTTTTCTGCCATCTCTTTCAGTTTACTCGTCAGATCTCATCACCATGATTTGCTTTTCCAGGCGCCTTTTCCAAGGCAGTTGCTGTTTTGGTTTCTGTTGGGTTGGGTGTTCGATTATTCCCCATCAGTTCTGCTACTAATCTTGCTCCTGCGTATGCCAAGTTATGTTTCTGTGATAATGGCGATGTGTATAATTCCATTATTTCATTGACCTCACTTGTTTTCTCTCTTAATTTCTTGGTGTTGTAGGCTTTCAAGGTGGGGATCTTTGTTCTCTCTGTATCTGGCTCCATCCATTGTCTAATCTTTTCTACCCATTCCGTCCTCTTTGTTACTTCGTCGGTGTTTCTTCGTGTGTCTTTGTTTGATACCTCTCCTCCCGTCGTCTTCTGTGGCATCGTCTCGTCCTTCGTCTTCGTGTAATTCGTTCTCGTGTGACAAATTTCCCTTTCCAGTTCTTCTCTTTCTGTTGGGGAGAGTCAGTTCTTTTTCTTTATGTTCCTTACTTGGTCTGCCAGCCTCTACTCTGTTTGGGGCTGTTACTCCTCTCATTTCAGATGTTGACCAACCTGATGTAGCATCTCCATATTTCCTTATTTTCTTCTCTTGTCCATTTCTTTCTTTGGTTTGCTTCTGTAGCTACAATCTCAGGCTGTTGGTTACTGTCGTTGAGGTGGTCACTTGTTGGATGACGACCTCCAAGTACCTGACCATCTTACCCTTGACTTGGGTTGAATATCTGGTTGCCGGACGAAGCTTCCTCTGTTGCGAGAGGTTCCATATATATCGTTGTCGTTTAGTCCTTCATTTCTTTCCATCAATGCTGAGTTTTGCTATTTAACCCATAGCTGGACCCTACCCCATCAGGGATAGGTACTCATTTACAGCTAAGTAGACTGAGGAAATTATGGTAGAGATCCTTTTCCAAGGAATCAACGCCGAGGAGAGCGGTCACCCAATGAATGCCCAGCCCTAATGTTGCTTAACCAGTCCATTGACGACCTAACCCACTCTGCCACTCTGCAACATATTATTATTATTATTATTGATTATTATTATTATTATTTTTTTTTTTTTTTTTTTTTTTTTTTTTTTTTTTTTTTTTTTTTTTTTTTTTTTTTTTTTTTTTTTTTTTTTTTTTGCTCCATCACAGTCCTCCAATTCGACTGGGTGGTATTTATAGTGTGGGGTTCCAGGTTGCATCCTGCCTCCTTAGGAGTCCATCACTTTTCTTACTATGTGTGCCGTTTCTAGGATCACACTCTTCTGCATGAGTCCTGGAGCTACTTCAGCCTCTAGTTTTTTCTAGATTCCTTTTCAGGGATCTTGGATCGTGCCTAGTGCTCCTATGATTATGGGTTACACGATGTTTCCACTGGCAATATCCCATATCCTTCGGATGTTTCTATTTTCAGATCTTGATACTTATCCATTTTTTCCCACTCTTTCTCTTCAACTCTGGTGTCCCGCATGGTATTGCGACATCAATGAGTGATACTTTCTTCTGACTTTGTCAATCAACGTCAACGTCTGGTCTGTTTGCACGTATCACCCTATCCGTTCTGATACCATAGTCCCAGAGGGATTCTTTGCCTGATCGTTTTCTATCACTCCCTCAGGTTGGTGCTCGTACCACTTATTACTGCAAGGTAGCTGATGTTTCTTGCACAGGCGTCCAGTGGAGGGCTTTTGCCACTGAATCATGCCTCTTTTTGTACTGGTTCTGTGCAAGGGTGCCGGGCATTCGCTTGCTATGTGGTTTATTGGTTTCATTTTTCGTATTGCACTTCCTACATATGGGAGAGATGTTTCGTCTATCGTACTTTGAACATATCTGGTTCTTAGGGCCTGATCTTGTGCCGCTGTTATCATTCCTTCAGTTTCCTTCTTTTAGCTCTCTCTCTGTAGCCATTGCCAATTGTCATCGCTGGCTAGTTCTTTAGTCTGTCTCATGTATTGTCCGTGCATTGGTTTGTTGTGCCAAGTCCTCTGTTTCTTTCTGGTCCTTTCTCCTGTCTCTGTATTATTTCTGGGTCTTGGCGTCTACTTTTATTAGTCCTTCTTCCCCATGCACTCTTTAGCCACTCGTCTTCACTGGTTTTCAGATATTGCCCCAGTGCTCTGTTTTCGATGTTGACGCAGTCCTCTATACTTAGTAGTCCTCTCCCTCCTTCCTTTCGTGTTATGTATAGTCTGTCCGTATTTGCTCTTGGGTGTAGTGCTTTGTGTATTGTCATTTGTTTCCGGGTTTTTTTTATCTATGCTGCGGAGTTCTGCCTTCGTCCATTCCACTATTCCTGCGCTGTATCTGATTACTGGAACTGCCCATGTGTTTATGGCTTTGATCATATTTCCTCCATTGAGTTTTGACTTGAGTATCGCCTTGATCTCTGCATATATTCTTTCCTGATCGTGTCCTTCATCTCTTGGTGTTTTATATCTCCCCCCTCCATTATTCCCAGGTATTTGTATCCTGTCTCATCTATGTGTTTGATGTTGCTCCCATCTGGTAGCTTTATCCCTTCAGTTCTCGTTACTTTGCCTTTTTGTATGTTGACTAAGGCGCATTTTTGTATTCCAAACTCCATCCATTATTATTATTATTATTATTATTATTATTATTATTATTATTATTATTATTATTATTATTATTATTAGTTATTATTATTATTATAAAGGTAATACATAAAGAAGAGATCAGTTTGTGAAGAAAAAAATCTCCAAAACCAATGTTTAGATAGATAAAAGTGTAAATAACTTTTAAAATATAATGAGAATTGTTTTCATCTGGAACAGTGAAGTTCGACAGCAATGCAAATTTTGCTACTTAAAATCACTACTTTTATCCCAGAAGGAACGTACTCAAATCCTCCATAACGAAAAAATTAAACAAATACAAATATTTATCTACAACACCGGGAAATATGTCTTTATTTCCACCATTAAGCGGATTATCACGTAAATCGCAGCAGTGCATAAACTCCATTAGGTAAATCTGCTTCATAGCAAAGAAAGATAAAGGAAAGGAGAACGCATTTTCGAGAAGTTCGGCAGCAAGGAGGTCTTCGCGCCACTGTTGGAGGCGCCTATGTTCGTGGCTGTTCCAGAATCGGCAGGAGTGTTGTGGATCTCGTCGTTACGTGAGAAACGCTGCAATTTCTGATGCAATACCTCGTCTAGATTCATCTAAGAAGTTCTAGAAATCCCTGGAGTCGGTGACGTTTGCCGTAGGCTCCGCCACCAGAGAGCTGTATAAATATATGACGAACGAACTTTGGAGAGCAGTGATCGTAGAAGAGAGAGATCATAAAAGAGAGATCACCAGTCAGAATTAACAGTGAGAAATCAGCTGCAGCAGAGATCTACCGTGAGATACGAGAAAAAAGGAACCGACGAAGGATCAATCAAAAGAAGACTTTGTTCGAGAGTTGGTTGGATATTGGTCTAGTCGTCTTCAGGTGTGGTCTAACGTGTTATCTCGACGTCGAGCAGAATTCAGAGAAGAAAAGGTCCTGTTACAGGTGTTGGGGAATTCCTGCCTTACAAAAAGATTAGTTTCTGCAATACGGAGTCAAGAGGACGTCCGAAATCGCCGATCTACTTTTATGAAGCCACCTCTTCGAAGTGCCAAACCAACTGTTTAGCAAGTATTCTTATTACCTCACTGTTTCCCCAGTTCATGCAGTGTAGATTCTGTCTTTTTATGTAAAAAAAAGGAGATACCATTCTGCATTTACCTTTGTTAGTAAGCTTGTAAATAAACCTTGTTGTGTTAGTTTTTCTTTCTATATTATATCCCCAGTTTCAACTGTTTGTGTTGATAAGTTTTTTTTATTTTATATCGAACCTGAAGCGGACGCCCTCCCCAGAGGCACTAACATTGTTGTCTCTGAGATATCTAAGAGTTCCGGTAACAAAGAGAGATAGAGAGATTATAGAGTAGTTAATATATATAGATATATATATATAGAGTATATTAGAAGGTAGATATATATATATAAGAAGGAATAGAAGAATACATAGATTAGAATTAGAGATATAGATATATAATAATTAGTATTAGTATAGATAATAGAGTAGAATAATACATACGCTATTATATAGAGATCTTACGAATATATAGATATAATGAATAGAACATATAAAGATATATTATATAAGAATAGAATCTATATATATATAAATATATAGAGATGGAGTATTAATATATAGAGAATAATAGATAGATATAGAGGATTATTAGATCATAGAGACTAGATATTTATATATTATAGATATTATAGATTATATATTATAATAATATACTATATCTATAATAGATATAGACTAATCATATATATTCAAATATAAATAATATAAATAATATATATATACTACTATAATATATATATATTATATTCTAGATAATTATATTATAGTAATATAAGATATATACTATATATAGATATTATATAACTATAGATAGAAGACCTAGATATAGATATAGAATAGAGACTATAATAGATAGAGATATATAGATATAATATATTATATTAATATATAATTATAGATTATATATACATCATATAGATATATAGAGATACATAATGATATAGATAGATATTATCTAAGAGTAATAATATATAGTATATATATAGTATATATATATATATTTATTATATCTATAGAGATATTTATATATAGATATTAGGGGATTAGATAACTATATATATTATATATTATATATATATATATAATATATATAATATAATATACTATATCATATAAGATATTATAGATAATAATAGAATATTATATACCATTATCATATAATATATATATATATCATATATATATATTTATATATATATTATATATTAATACTTATATATATATATATATATTAATTAATATAATCTATATTATATAGTTATATATATATATATATACTATATATTATATATATACAATAATATGAGAACAGGCGCCTCCAACACGGGCGCGAATGAGTATTATAACAGTAAACGTATGCTTAGAAATACATATGAGCAAAAACCTCAAACAGTAACAAATTAATAAAAGCCTTTCGCAAATTAAAATATATTCGCATATTTTCCATTAATTTGTCAAAACTTTTCCCCCGGGTTTTCTGGACAATTTATATAGCGTGCTATTTTTTCTTTCAGAAACTTCTTTGTTTTTTTTAAATATTTGATGTATTGTTACACACAAGGGAGTATTGTTCATGTTAAGAAATATTTTCTTAATATATAACCGTTATACGAAGATGATTTCTAATTACGTTTAAGTCAAGTTTCACATTTCTTAATGAAAAACCACTGACGCATGAAATGATGAGTTCTGTTCTTCACTTTTCCATCATCAAAAGGAAAATAAAGTCGAAGCCTTTGTGTAAGATTGCAGTAACATCATTTATATAATTCTGGTATTTATCTGATTTCCTAATAAATTATCTTTCTGTATTTCCCTTTACCTTCTGTTACTTC
>NC_087201.1:164219902-164221848 GCF_015104395.2 Macrobrachium nipponense
GTTAATTTATTTCAGATTTCTCTGGGAGAATACAGAAATGTTGAATTAAGAAATCATTGTTTATTTTCAGCAGTCAAATTATAGGATTCGTTTTCTGTAACTGATTATTTTGGTTGGGTATCGCCATAATCTTTTTCACGTGTTATGTATATAATTCGGGGCTTTATTTTGCTTTAGATTACCCTATCAACGAACAGATATTTTGTATTCAATTCGACTCCATGAATCTGTGTACTGAACTATACTACAGCCGTTCATTCTCTTTCCCCTTGTACTATTTTGATTCACTGTTCCATCCCCCACCTCCTATGGATTCTGGAATGCCTTTAATCCCCTAATATTCCAGCTGGTAATAATATTCTTCTACTCAAAGAGGAAGGTTTATCAATAAAACCTCAAATTATTCTTCTTTCTGTAAAGCTAAGTACGACCAGCAGACTATATCCATCCTCTGTACAAAACAAACGGGTTTCTAATATGATGTGGGCTTTAGGAATGAAAATAAATGTATGTGGTATGTTCGCTTTTTGTGATACTCTTGAAGCAACCTATCTAATGGTAATTCAGCTTAGGTCTTTGTTAGTTACGTACACATAGCCTACAACGAACCAATAGACAGTTTTAAAGAGAAGTGTCACATTAAATTTTATTTGAACTATAAGTAGTACAATTAGCTTACCACGGACCCATGGACAGTTCAAAAGAGAAGTGTCACATTAAATTCAATTTTAACTGTAAGTGCAATTAAAGCTACCACGGACCTATAGACAGTTTCATAGAGAAGTGTCAAATTAAATTCTATTTTAACTACCATAAGTGCCATTAGCCTACTTCGAACCTAGATACAGTTTCAAAGAGAAGTTTCAAATTAGATTCTATCTTAAATACAAGTGCAATTGCCCTACCACGGACCCATAGACGGTTCCAAAGAGTAGTATACCTTGCAAAACTACGGACGCATCAAGCAAAATTGATCGTCATCTGAAAAGGATCGCGAATGAAGGTTAATCTTCCCTCAAAACCCGGATATCTCTAAATATTTTGCCGTGAATTTCACTGAATTGCAATTGGCAATGGGATGCTACTTTGCAAATCAGGATCGTACATCGGGCACTGCAAATAAATCTCTTCATGAGCCTCTGCCAAAGGGATCAGCGAGTTTTAAAGCATCTCCAATCATAAATATACACAACGATTATAATTAGCTGATTTTTTTTTTTAAAAGGAGCTTATTTTCGCGGAAAGGGATGCAGTTCGTCAAAAACGATTTCTCATTTTGAAAGAATATGCATTTTTTTTCGCGAACTCATTCATTGGGAAAGACGATGAATTTGTATAAAGGTTTATTTCATATTCTGAAGGATCAGAGGAGTTATACGCGTTACTTTTTTAAAGGAATTTATTTTCGCGGAAATGAAAGTGGCTATTAAACATTGATTTCCTAATCTGAATAAACATAACTTCTCGTATACAAATCCATTAGCAATGAAAATGAGTAGTATCAAATGGTCTTATTATAACGTTTCATGAGATGACACTTAATGAAAATGTATACAAATTATAACACATTTTACGGAAGGAAGGATTTCCAAATCACCGGTTTACTGGATTAATTACTGGATTATTCCCCACTTCTGAAAAATTAGCAACCAAATGTTACAGAACGCATAATCCAGCCAGTCAGGAGGTCAACGGATAATCGCTTTTAAAAGTAAATCCGGCAAATACACATGTAAATCCCACATTAATCCTCTGGCTCGAAAGCTTATAGAATGGTTCTTTAGCTCTTTTGTATGTATATATATTATATATATATATATATATATATATATATATATATATATATATATATATATACTATATATATATATATATATATTATATATACATATACATATATATATATATAATTATATATATATATATATATATAATATATATATGTG
>NC_087201.1:164222348-164229848 GCF_015104395.2 Macrobrachium nipponense
CACATATATATATATCTATATATATATATATATATCTATATATATATATATATATATATATATATATATATGTAAGGGAATTAATATATTTGGTAAACTTTTATATTGTAGTTATGCTTTTGACTTCACACATAAAGTAAATTTCTGTTTGTTTTTGTGTCCAGTTTATTTATATATTGTTCGTTTGGAAGGTTGGACATTGGGTTTTTACCCCTCCCCCCCTTCTAAGGTAGTTATAGTTTTAATTGGTAATTAACCATAGTAAATGTTTTTTCTTTTCATGGTTGACGGTGTTTCGAACTGTTTGTGACCCGTTTTGTTTGCATCTCCGCTTCTGATATGGGAACTTGCGGAGTGATGGAGGAGTGAGTTAACGGCTCCCTGTAGAGAAGGTTACCAGCTCCTATATTTTTCCTGACGGCTTGTGGTAAATTACTCTGATGTTCTGAAGACATCCTCGACTTGTGAAGCTATTGGCATCTTGGAGGTGTTCCTTTTCATCCCCCTACGAACAGTACTTTTGGTAGACGTCTCTGCGGTCTGTGTAAAGAAATTGTGTGACGCTCTTCCTTAACAAGACGTATACTTCGGGGTTGTGATGCCCTAACTTGCTTGATGTACTTTTGGAGGCGAACCTCGCCCGGTCATTTGCCCTTGCCCTCAGTTAGCTGAACCTCTGGAGTCGTAAAGAGGCCTCCCAGGGTCGAAGAAGAGGGTAAGATCCCAGACCCTGTGTGTATTTACTATAAATATTCTCTATTATAGACGACCTGAGTTGGGTGTTTCATCCTTAGTGACACAATTGGGGTTAACGTTGAAGACGAGACTTCGCGCTAAATATTGAAGAGACGATTTACTATGAAGCACTGGATAGTGGAGTGATAGTTAATTTTTCTTGACTACAAGATAATTATGTTTCATAGTCCTAATGTACGCTTATTCGAATGTGTGGTTTGATTAGGTTTAAGGCTATTTTTCTTACTTTGTCTCTTACTTTCGTAACGACCAGTGCATCTGTTGTTTTCTATCTCCCCCTAGTAACTTTTTCTTTTACTTTAGTATGATAGTTAGCTAGGCGAATGTATTTTTGGATTTTTTGTAATTGTGAGTTTTGTTTTGCTCTTTCTTCCCTAAAGTACAGCTTTCAAGGGATTTCTTTGTAATGATAAGACCTTTTGTTGTAATAAATAATTAAGTATATGTTTAGTCTCTGTACCTTCTCTTTGAGGAAATACTTTGGATTGTTGATGCTCTGGTTATGAGTCCTACTCATTACCATAGTGGTAAGGACGTTTAGAAGTGATTAAAGAACCTCTGAACTCATTACCATCTCTAAGAGGTTCATAACATAATTGGCGACCGTGACAGGATCTACTACCAGACATTGACGTTCAGAGGGTTTTCTCGAGGAGGAGTGCAGAGAAAGGTGGGAAAAGGATAGGTTTTGCTTGATAGGCTTTTAAGTGATAGGAGTTTTTTTCTCCCTCTCTCTCTCTTTCCCCATTTAACTTAGAATATGCCTTATTTCGAGTTTCAAGTTGAGGAGGCTGCGGCCGAATTTTTCAGTAATCCTGATTGGGAAGAAAATATTTTTGATTGAAACGTGAGGAGTTGTGGTTTTTGTATCTCAGTTTTTGCGTTTGGAACTGCCAGCAGAAATTCGTAAAGGGCAGTTTACTCAAAGAAATGCTGAAAGCTGCTAAAGAGTACCAAGGGAAGGTGAGTGTCTCGGATATGAACAAAAATCAAGAACAGGGCAACGTTACTAACGATGGAAACCGGGAACTAGATGAAAGTAACATTCATCAGGTAAGTGAGTTGAGACTCAGTATTTTGAGGGAGAAGCGAAAATTAAAGAGTTGGAGTTAAAAGCTATGCAGTTTCAAGCAGAAGAAAAAGCTAAAGAAAGGGAACACGAGATTATCTTGCGTAGAATGGGTAACAATAATAGTGATAATAATAGTAATAGTAGTGGCTCTGTGGGTAATTTTAATGTAATGTCAGCGTTAAAGTTAGTACCATTGTTCAATGAGGAAGATGTCCCAGAATTTTTCACTTCTTTTGAGAGGATAGCTAAAAGGTTGGTTTGGCCGAAAGATATGTGGACCACTATGATACAATGTCGTTTGAAAGGGAAGGCTCAGCGTGTATATAATACACTTAATGAAGATCTTTGCAACGATTATGACACAGTGAAAGCCATAATTCTCAAGGCCTATGATTTAGTTCCTGAAGCTTATAGGCAGAAATTTCGCAATTTCAAGAAAGAGCCAGTGATGACATTTGTAGAATTTGCGAGGCAGAAGGAACAGTTTTGTGAGGACTGGTTGAAGTCTAAGGATATTGACAATTTTTCTAAATTAAAGGAATTGATTTTGATAGAAGAATTTAAAAGGACTGTGACTAGGGAGTTAAAAATACATTTGGATGAATTAAAACTGGACTCATTACAGGAGATCGCTATTGCGTCGGACGAGTACTCTGTCACCACAAACAGGAAAAGTTAACAAGGGAAGTATCTATAAACAATAGGAAATTTTTCAATGGTAGTTGGAGAAGGAATAACCCAGAACAGACAACAGGAGTCTTACAAACCCGATTTTGACAGGAATACGAGTCAAATAAGATAATTAGTAATTATGATAATAAAACTAGTAGTGTAAATAGTGTTAGTTCTCGTAGTTATGTCAATACTAGTAGGAACGTAGGTAACACTAAGGCTATAGAATCAGGAATAGTTTGTTTTTGGTGCAGTAGGAGGGGTCATGTGGAGTCTCAATGTTTCTCGAGAAAGAAATATTTCGAAAGAAACCCGAAACCTGTCAGCGTTGTAACAGCAGATAAACCGCCTAGGGAGGACGAATCTAGATGACTTAGATTTCGTAAGTACATAACGGACTGATTTATTTTCACGGATGAAACTAAACAGATTGGGACAAAAGAATTAAACAGTATTGAGAGATACTTGGGGCTGCTCAGTCATTAATTTTGACGAGGGTCTGTTCCGGATGGATATGTTTATAAGAATGATGAGTATGTAGTATTGGGAGGTTTCCCGAATACAGTGGATTCATACCCACTAGAAACCTTTATCTAAATACTAATTATTTTTCAGGTGAAGTAAAATTGGCGGTGTTGATAGTTTGCCAATCCTAAGATAGATTTAATTTTTCGCTAATGATTTGTCCATTACTGATGAAGCTTGTATCTTTCCAATTCTGTCTGTGGTCGGAGTAGGGGACGACCACTGTCCTATGAGTGATATTTGTAAACCTATCTCGGTAACTAACGAGGTCAAAAGGCAAAAGAGGTTGACCTGGCGAGGTTGATTTGGATTTGGATGGATGATGATGAACTTAAGAATGACTTTGTGACAAATAGTACACTTACTTTCGAGACGTAGAGTGGGATTCAAGGCTTTTAGAAAAGCCCAAAACTGTTGAATTTCATGAATTTATTAGTAGTGATAGTAATGATTTATCTAAGCCAGTATTCTGTAAAGAGAGAGGTTTACTCTACAGGTTAGTAGGTCAACTGATGCACCTGCTGATCAGGTAGAGGTTTCCCGTCAGTTGGTAGTTCCTGAGAAATATAGGAATAAAATTTTTGTTCATGGATTCATGAAACAATCTTTTTTTTCTGGGCATTTCGGGAGTCAGAAAAAACGTTTCAGAAGGTTGCACGGTATTTTTATTGGCCCCCGAATGCGCCGAGATGTAAAGCACTATGTGCTGTCTTGCAGGGTTTGTCAGTTGGTGGGGAAGCCTAACCAGAAGATACCTAAAGCCCACTATTCCCATATTCCTTCAGTTGGAGAGCTTTTAGAGAGGTGGTGATCGACGTGTGGGTCCTCTCCCGCGGACGCGCGGGGGGCAATGAGTATTTGTTGACAATTGTGGATAGGATGACTCGCTTCCCGGAGGCTGTCCCCCTGAGGGAGTATTCCGGAGTGAAAAGATTGTGGATAATTTGATTAGCTTCTTTACTAAGTTTGGCATGCCTCGCACTTTGCAATCTGACTGTGCTACTAATTTCACCAGCAAATATTTTAAGAATAAAATGTCTGAATTAGGATAAAGCACATTACCTCTTCTCCGTATCACCCTGAGAGTCAGGGCCAGGTGGAAAGGTTTCACCAGACCCTGAAGTCTGTTTTGAAAAAGTTTTGTATGGAGTCAGGAAGAGAGTGGGATAAGGAGGTCCCGTATGCCTATTCGCTATCGTTCCGTTCCAAATGAAGCTTTGGGATACTCTCCTTTCGAGCTTGTTTTTGGGCATTGTGTGCACGGGCCTTTGGAGGTTGTACGTGAGCATCTGGAGGGGGAGACTCCCGAGGTCAACATTCTTGATTATTTGTCAGGGCTTCAGGAGAAACTAAGAGAGGCATGGGAGTTTGCTAAAGAGAATTTAGCAGAAAGCCAGGAGGTGATGAAAAACAGATACGATGTTGGGACCCAAAAAAAGGGTGTTTAAACCTGGAGATAGTGTTCTAGTTTTGTTGCCCTTCCCAGGAAATCCTTTGAGGGCACAGTTTTCAGGGCCCTGGAAGGTTCTGAAGAAATATAATGACGTGAATTATTTGATAGAGACCCAGGTAAAAAAGGAAAGAAAACTAGAGTATGTCATATTAATTATGCTCAAACCTTAACTATAAGTAGAGATGTAGAATTAGCTGAAGATGCAGACGTGGACCCTGTCACTTTAGTCAATGTAGAAGTAGACACAGAGGTAAATACAGTAGAGTCTGTAGTTAGTAATAAATTATCTGTTACACCCGATGCATTGAGTAGCAATTCTGAAATTTTAAATAATCTGCAAATTAAATTTCAGCACTTGGATCCCGGCAGGTCTGTATCATTAATTAACCTGATCAATGAATATAGAGATATTTTTTCAGGACACTCCAGGTAGAACCACGGTCCTCGAACATGATGTGGATGTGGGGGATGCAAAACCCATTAAGCAGTGCCCCTACCGACTTAACCCAATAAAGAGAGACATAGTGAAAGAGGAAGTGCGATACATGCTAGACAATGATTTAATTGAACCTAGCAGTAGTCCGTGGAGTTCACCTGTGGTGCTAGTTAAGAAGGAAGGCGGACAAAACCGTCTGTGCTTCGATTACCGAAAGGTGAATGCAGTAAGTACGACTGACTCCTTTCCTACTACCCAGGGTGGAAGACTGTATTGATCGTGTTGGGTCTGCAAGTTTTTGACAAAATTGGATCTTTTGAAAGGCTATTGGCAGGGGGTGGGTCTTCCCCCCGAGCGAGACAGATTTCGGCCTTTGTGACAGGTGACGGCCTTTCGAATGCAGGTGATGCCATTCGAATGAAGAATGCGGCTGCCACATTCCAGAGGCTGATGAATTACATAACCCAAAATTTGGAAGGTTGTGTTGTCTATATAGATGACCTTATCAATTATAGTGATGATTAAAAGATTGAGAGCTTTGTTTCAGGTGTTGCGGAAGGCTGGCCTAGTGGTAAATCTTAAAAAGAGTGATTTCGCTTAAGCAAAGGTAATTTACCTCGGTCATGAGGTGGGCCTGGGTAAGGTCGCCCCCAAGAAGGCTAATGTGGAGGCAGTTGCAGATTTTCCAGCACCTCTTAATAAAAGGGGCGTTAGGCGTTTCTTGGTATGGTCGGCTATTATCGCCGATTCATTTGCAATTTTTCTGACATAGCCAACCCGCTCATAAAACTTGTTAAAGAAAGGTGTCAAATTTATTTGGTCTCCTGAATGTCAGGAGGCTTTCGAAAAACTGAAAGCTACCTTAATTAGTTACCCTTTGTTGCGATCCCCAAATTTCAATTGCCTTTCAGGTTAGGTACCGATGCCAGCGATTTGGGACTTGGTGCTGTTCTGTTGCAAGAGGATGACTCGAAAACACTACACCCCGTTGCTTACTTCTCCAAGAAAATAGTCGCCAGCAGAAAGAAAATATTCTACAACAGAAAAAGAGCATTGTGTCTAATAAAGGCATTGACCCATTTTAATGTTTATTTAAGTAATTCTAACTCTCCTATTATAGTTTATTACAAGGACCACAACCCTTAGTCTTTTGTTATCCAACGCTTTCAAATATAAAAATATGCGAATTCTTCTTAGGTGAGTTTGACTCTCCAAGAGTATGATCTCGAGAATACGGCATATACCAGGTAGAGACAATATAGTTCCCAACGTTTTGTCTAGGTCCTTTTACAATAGAATGATTTTTCCGTATATATATATATATATATATATATATATATATATATATATATATATATATATAATATATATATATATATATACAAAGAGCTAAAGAACCATTGCATAAGCTTTCGAGCCAGAGGATTAATGTGGGATTTACATGTGTATTTGCCGGATTTACTTTTAAAAGCGATTATCCGTTGACCTCCTGACTGGCTGGATTATGCGTTCTGTAACTGGTTGCTAATTTTTCAGAAGTGGGAATAATCCAGTAATTAATCCAGTAACCGGTGAGTTTGGAAATCCTTCCGTAAATGTGTATTTAATTTGTATAATTTTATTAAGTGTCATCTCATGAAACGTTAAAATAATAGCCATTTGAAATACTCATTTTCATTCCTAATGGATTTGTATACGAGAAGTTATGTTATTCAATTAGGAAAATCAATGTTTAATAGCCACTTTATTTCGCCTCCGAAAATAAATTCCTTTAAAAAAGTAACGCGTATAATTCTTCTGATCCAATGAATGAGTTCGCGAAAAAAAAAAAATGCATATTCTTTTAAAATGAGAAATAGTTTTTGACGAACTGCATCCCTTTCCGCGAAAATAAGCTCCTTTTAAAAAAAATCAGCTAATTATAATCGTTGTGTATATTTATGATTGGAGATGCTTTAAAACTCGCTGATCCCTTTGGCAGAGGCTAATGGAGAGATTTATTTGCAGTGCCCGATGTACGATCCTGATTTGCAAAGTAGCATCCCATTGCCAATTGCAATTCAGTGAAATTCACGGCAAAATATGTAGAGATATCCGGGTTTTGAGGGAAGATTAACCTTGATTCGCGATCCTTTTCAGATGACGATCAATTTTGTTTGATGCATCCGTAGTTTTGCAAGGAACCGTCTATGGGTGGCCCAGTCGGTCCCCCCCCGGGCAATTGCACTTGTATTTAAGATATAATCTAATTTGAAACTTCTCTTTGAAACTGTATCAAGGTTCGAAGTAGGTTAATTGCACTTATGGTAGTTAAAATAGAATTTAATTAAACCACTTTCTCTTTGAAACTGTCTATAGGTCCGTGGTAGCCTTAATTGCACTTAAAGTTAAAATTGAATTTAATGTGACACTTCTCTTTTGAATTGTCCATGGGTCCGTGGTAAGCTAATTGTACTACTTATAGTTCAAATAAAATTTAATGTGACACTTCTCTTTAAAACTGTCTATTGATTCGTTGTAGGCTAATGTACGTAACTAACAAAGACCTAAGCTGAATTACCTTCGATAGGTTGCTTCAAGAGTATC
>NC_087201.1:164234848-164252348 GCF_015104395.2 Macrobrachium nipponense
TAGATTAGTAAAATACAAAAATAGATAATAGTACAATAAATAGATAGCAAAAACTAATCAATAAGTAAATGAATAGATAAACAATACAATAAATTAGACAATAAAAAACTAATCAACAAGTAGATAATATATAAATAATACATAAATCTTATAATAAAAAACTAAAAAAAATAAATCAACAAGTAAAATAAACACATAAATAATGCAATAAATTAGATAATAAAAAAACTTACTAATACGTAAATAGATAAGTAAAACATTGAATACATGAATTAGTCGATTGGTTAATAGAAATAAATGGAAAATGAAATAAATCTAAATAACGAGGAAATATAATGCAATTACTGGTAAATAAATCATTAAATAAATTCATTCAACTTATTAATTAATTATTAACTATGTGCCTTTATTGTTGTTATATATGTTCATTATTTTTTATTTATCTTTTATCTATTTTTATTAATAAATTAATCAGTAAGTGAATAAATTATTATATTGATTAATAAAACATAATTAAGTCAATTACTCGATTAATTGATTTATTTAATCAATAGTTAACATGTACTTACTTTCGATCAATTAACTGAAATTTCCTCTCTTTAATAAAGTCAAAGACTCATTTCATTCATAATAGTATTTTTTTATTTTCGTTTTATGCAGTAAGTTCTTTTTCTGCTTAAAATAATATTTTTTTTATTTTTTCTCTTCATAAAGCTTACAAAGCTACCGAAAAAAGAAGGATTAAGAATGACAGATGTAATCACTTTACAATAATTGTTATTATTAGCAGACAAAGTCAAGTTCCAGCTTCAAAGATTCTGCCACACTGGAAGAATATCTGTTTTTCTGGAAGAATATCTGGTTCTCTCTTCACCTTTCCCCTTTAAGGAGGTATTGGATAATCTGAGGATCACTGGTATTGTATATGTGTGGGATTTTTTTTTTTTTTTTTTTTTTCATAATCATACCCCAGGACGCTGATGAGATTCACTTCAGAAAATAAGTATCAGAACTGTCATGTCTTGAACAAGATCCAATGCCTTTGTAAACATAAAAGCTAACTTGATTTGTGGTTGGTTACATATATTTGTTTTTATTTATATATGCATTTATCGCACTGGATTTAGAAAAAGACATTAATGATTTGTTTTGGTTTGTCTCCTGAGAAACGTCGATGTAAGCAAATCAGTCAAACAGAGAGAGAGAGAGAGAGAGAGAGAGAGAGAGAGAGAGAGAGAGAGGGGAAGGTGAAATATAACTTATATATATGGCTTACTCCAGATATATTAATTAACAATATATATTTATGTATGTATGTATGGTATGTATGTATGTATATGCTACTCCGGTGTTTCACTTTCCTTCGTGGCTTATACCTTTATTATATAATATATATATATATATATAATTATTATATATTATATATATATATATATATCTTTATATATATAGTATATATATATATATATCATATATAAAGATAATAATATATTACATTATATATATATAATATATATATATATATATATGTATATATATATATATATATATATATCTATATATATATATAAATGTATTATATATACATAATATAATATATATATATATAATATATATATATATATAATATATTAATATTATATATACATAACAATAAATAATAATATAATTTATAATATATTTATATATAATATATTATAATATATAATTATTATAATATATTATATAGTTTTATTATATAGTTATACATAATTACGCTTGAAAACAGACACGAACGAGACTCCAAACACGAGAGAGAGAGAGAGAGAGAGAGAGAGAGAGAGAGAGAGAGAGAGAGAGAGAGAGGTAAAACGATTCCATAAAAGAGATTCATCAAACCGAGGAGAGCAGAAGGGGCCCCGTCCCACTTCTGGTCAAATTCGTGACATTCCTCAGCCTAAACCAACCTATCTGGAGAATCTGTCCGAAGAATTCCTTGTTTCTCAGTTTACCCTGAGGAGATGTGGCGGGATGATTGAATTTTTGTTTCTGAAGATATAATTGGAATTTTAGAGATTACGTCGGATTGACGGAGGATCAACCAATCTCCGATAGGATCGAGACTGCCAAAGGATTAGTTATAATCCGAAGGATTAAAGTTAAGGATTACGTTTTTGTGTAGACTTTATTTTTCGTGGAACCTGATTCCTACGTTTTTATGTGATTATAGAATAATTAAAATTCAGAATTTTATATGATTAAAATTCAAGTGATTTAGTGCTTTTTTATGATACATGGGTACTTTTTCATGGACCCTGATTCCTCCATATTTTATGTAATTTTAGAATATTCGAAGTTCCAATTTTTTTATGATTAATGTTTAGGTAATTTTGGCCTATTTTAAGATACAAGGGCACTTTTTAATACGGTTTACGATACACTTGTTAGGGAAAATTCCTCAATGGCGTAGGACTAATTGCTACTATATCTAGAACTCTTTTATTTTTTTTATTCACATTCACACTCAAAGCACACGCACATACGAAATGTAGAGAATGGAATTATTTTATTTTTATTTCTCTCTACCCATCCACAAAAGTGCCATTTATTTTCAAATGGATTGTATCACAACCTCGTTTCTCAAAGTTTTATACAACAACCCAAAACTGCTAGATCTGATTCTAAATAGATTAAGATTTTTAACAACTTTAAAAAAAATAAAAAGGTTGGCTCTTGTTTCAATATCACAGGTTCTTGTCTTCATTCCAGTTGTAGAAGCTTTCTATTGCTCTGACCTTTCCTATTAATATTCTTCTCCTGTTTCCCCTATCCAAAAAGAAGAAATGAATGGAAAGGCAGTCGTCCTAACAATTAATCTGCCGTGTGTTTCTCCTTCGGTGCAGATCTTTCTCTCTCTTTCTCTCTACAGGAGTAATACAACCTCCCTGTCTTGCAGTCATCCATTCTTGAAGAGATGGGGCCGTTGCCTCTCAAGGAATTAAGTACCAAACAATTTTCTTGGCTCTTTTTTCCTTCTTGTTTTCATCAGGCCTGGCATGAAATGAGTGTATTGCAGATCGTGTATTAGTAAGCCTAAGCACTTTAATTGTATGATATTCTTTGTGTTTCCAGTTTACCTGTTTTTTTTTTTTTTTTTTTTTTTTTTTTTTTTTTTTTTTTTTTTTTTTTTTATCACAGTGTGGGGTTTCGGGTTGCATCCTACCTCCTCAGGAGTCCTTCACTTTTCTCCCTATGTGTGCTGTTTCTAGTAGCAAACTCTTCTGCATGAGTCCTGGAGCTACTTCGGCATCTAGCTCTTCCAGGTTCCTTTTCAGGGATCTTGGGATGGTGCCAGTGTTCCTTTTTCTTCTTCTTCATCGTCTTCTTCTTCTTCTTCTGCTTCTTCTTCTTCTTCTTCTTATTATTATTTTTATTATTATTATTATTATTATTATTATTATTATTATTATTTTATTATTATTATTATTATTATTATTATTATTATTATTATCTATCCTAAAAAAAAGAATTTTCTCTATTTTTCTATAATTCGTCTTGCATAATCTGTGACACTGTTAAGTAATTGGCCTGTATTACAATACTAAAACATAGGAAATATATATATTTTATTCACATATTTTAGTATTGGTAAATACCAGACATTGATGCATTAACACCATGAATATAGGCCAATAATTATGCAAGACCAATCATGAGAAAAATAGAGAAAATTCATTATAACATAAATTCAGATAGTCTGCATCCAGCTTATATTATTATTATTATTATTATTATTATTATTATTATTATTATTATTATTATTATTATTATTATTATTATTATTATTATTATTATTATTATTATCATTATTATTATTATTATTATTATTATTATTATTATTATTATTATTATTATTCAGAGAATGAACTATTCTTATAACAAGCACACCACAAGGGTCATTGGCTTGAAATTCAAGCTTCCGAAGAATATGGGCTTCATTCCTAAGAAGTAACAGAAGTAAAGGGAAATACAGAAAGATAATTTATATAAACTGATGTTACTACGATCTTAGACAAAAACTTCGACTTCATTTTCCTTTTGATGAGGGAAAAGGGAAGAACAAAACAAATCGTTTCATGCGTCAGTGATTTTTCATTAAGAAACGTGAAACTTGACTTAAACGTAATTAGAAATCATCTTCGTATAACGGTTATATATTAAGAAAATTTTTCGTAACATGAACAATACTCCTTTGTGTGTAATAATACATCAAATATTAAAAAAAAAAAAAAAAAAAAAAAGTGGTTTCTGAAAGAAAAAAAAAACAAGCTATATAAATTGTCGAGAAAACCCGGGGGAAAAGTTTTGACAAATTAATGGAAAATATGCGAATATAATTTATAATTTGCGAAAGGCATTTATTAATTTGTTACTGTTTGAGGCTTTTGCTCATATGTATTTCTAAGCATACGTTTACTGTTATAATACTCACTGATAAAGTATAAATATAATTGTTTCTTTAAGTTTAAAAGTTTAGCATTGCATGTGTATGAGAATATGTACTTATCATAACGATTATCTCTAAAACAAAAATAACGAATCTAAAAAGTGTCATGGTAATTTCTTTATAGCAAAGAAAGATGAAGGAGACGAAAATGCATCTTCGAGAAGTTCTGCAGCAAGGAGTCATTAGCGCCCATGTTGGAGGCGCCTGTTCTCACGGTTGTTCTAGAATCGTCGGGCTTGTTGAGGAGTGCAACACACGCCAAAGTGTCGTTAGAACCGTAGCAAAATATGATGCAATATTCCGTCAAAATTCTTATAAATCATTCCCATCGTCTCGGGAGACTGTGACATTCGCTGGTAAGTCCCGCCCCCAGAATGCCTTATAAATACGACTGACGAAGTAGGAGAAGGCAGAGAGATCATCAGTAAGAGTCACAGATCAGATTATCAGTGAGAGCCCAGCAGCAGAGATCAGAGATCATCAGAGAGAGATAAGAGAAGAAGGAAGAGACGAAGGATCAGAGGTGAAAAGGCGCTCGAGAGTTGGGTCGAATTCTAGTCAAGTCATCGTCAGGAATGGACGACCGAGGTATTTTCGACGTTGAGCAAGCCTTGAGAGAAGAAACGTTATACAAGAGGTTTTGAGTAGTTCCTGCCCTTCAAGCATCAAGAGTATACATTGTTTTCTACAATACGGAGTCAAGTAGACGACAGAAGTTACATTTCTCCTTGTGTGAAGCCACCGCTTCGAGCATAGATCTCCGACGGCTCAAAACTGGCTGGCAAGTATTTTCATTACCCCACCGTTTCCCCAGTTCATGCATTGTAAGGTTTTACTTATGGTATGTAAATAGGAGACACCATTCTGCATTTATCTTTGTTAGTGAGCTTGTAAACAAACCTTTGTTGTGTTTGTGTATCTTTTTATATTCGTATCCCAAGTTTCAACTGTTGGCATTGAATTCTCTTTGTTTATTTTCATATCGAACTTGGAGTGTACCTCTCTCTCGGTTTGTAACATTGTGGCGACCTTGCCAGGCTATTCAGCACTGTAATGTTTGAAACAGGGAGAATATAGAAAGAACCAGAATGAATGAGATGGTGAAAGAGTTTATTTAGTCCGGTAAGCTACTAGGTCTAGAGGGGAACGATCTCTGTGAATATGTTGAGAGGAAAGAAAGAGAAAAGTATGAGAGAGATGAAAGAGTGGCCAAGAGAGAGGAAAGAGCAGCTGAGAGAGAAGTGAGGAAAATGCAGCATGAGGTAGAAATGTTGGTAATGCAGCAGGAAGAAAGAGAGAAAGAAAGTATGCATGAGTTAGAAATTGCGCGGTTAAGACAAAGTACTCGTAACAGTCGGACAGGCAAAAACGAAAACGGAGCTGATAGGTTAGGTATGAGTGCAGTGTTGAAATTAGTACCAGAGTTTGATGAGGAAGATGTTACAACATACTTCATGTGTTTTGAGAAGTTAATGGAAAGAGTAGGTTCTCCTAAAGAAATATGGATATTTACAGTTAGTTTTGAGTGGTAGGGCACTTACTGTGTATAGTTGCATGTCTAAGGAGGAATGTGATGATTATGATATTGTGAAAGAAACTGTTCTTAGCGTGTATAGGCTAGTACTGGAGGCGTACCGTAAGAAATTCAGGAATTTGGGAAAGGGACGGAAATATTACGCATGTAGAATATGGTAAGGAGTTAGAAAGGCTGTTTTTGATTGGTTAACTTCTGCTAAAGTTGAGGATTTTAATAGTTTGAAGAACTTAGTGTTGTTAGAAAACTTCAAAGATAACGTATCCCTGAGATTAATCTTTATATAGAAGATAGGCAGGAAGTATCTTTTGCAGGAGCAACTAGGTTAGCTGACAAATATAGTCTAACTCATAATTTGAGTGTTAGTAAGAAACGAAATGATCCTTTGTCTGGTAGAGTACAAAGCGGTAAAAGTTTCAGTTCTAGTAATAGCAATGCGAGTAAAAGTGACTATTCCTGTTATACATACGAAAAACCAGGCCATACATCTAAGGTTTGTAAGAGTAAAGTGCCATCTAGTGGCTCAGAATTAACTTGTTTCCGATGTCATGGGAAAGGGCATTTAGCGAGAAATTGTGCAGTAGAAAGGAAGGACGTTAAGAAAGCAATGTCTCTAGTTAACCTTTCGTCAAGTAGGAATGATGTGATGAGAGAAACTAGGAAATTTTTTGGTGAACTTTTGTCAGAAGGCATAGTTTACTCTTGTGGAGGAGTATTTTCAAGGGAAGTAGTCTTGCTTTGAGACACAGGAGCTGCTGTCTCACTGATTAGGAGAGAGAGAGTGCCAAACAGGGGAGAAATAAATTGGGAAGAAAAAGTCATGCTAGGTGGATTTCCTAACACTTGCGTTCTTTGTCCTTTGTTGAAGTTGAACTTAGAAAGTCAGGTAGTGTCAGGAGAAGTGAAACTTGCTGTTGTTGACAGTTTGCCCATTGATGGCGTTGGCGTTATTGTCGGTAATGACTTAGCTTTATCCAAGAATGTGAATCCTGTTGTGAGGGATATGCCAGTGCCTAAAATGGTAGTAACTAGGTCTGGTTTAGATACAGACATAGACTACGGTCATAGTTTGTTCGTGGATTTGAACCAGTGTAATAGACGTAATGAGGTTGATCTTGGCATGAGTGTGGCTGAGAGACCGGACTCTATCGATGTTGACAGTGATAGTCAAGGGGAAGGCGTAGCTGTCTAGAGTAACGTAGTAAATGTACCGGTATCTAGTACTAGTTACAGTGATAAACTAGGCACTAACCATGTGGATAAGGATGAGCTAGTCAAGTTCCAGAGAGAGGAGGAGACACTAACCCGAATTTTTAAATGTGAGCTGGATGATGATCTCAATGATGTGTGTAAGGAAACTTTTTGTTTAAAGGACGAAGTTTTGTGTCGTTATGTTCGTCCTAAGTCAGGTATTAAATTGGAAATCATCGGACAATTGGTGGTTCCTAGCAAGCTTCGTGAGCTAGTGTTGAAGTTAGCACATGATGAGCAAGGAAATTTAGGAGTAAATAAAACTTTCAGGTGTATTAGCAGGCCTAAAATGAAGAGTGATGGAAACATGTATGTTTTAAGCTGTCATGAATGCCTAATTGCCGGGAAACCGAATCAGGTAATTCCCAGAGATCCATTGTGTAATATTCCTTCGGTAGGCGAACCTTTTGAGAATGTATTTATCAATATGGTCGGACCTTTGTCTGTAAGTAAGGGTAGAGAAGATTGCACAACTAATCTAGAGTATTATAAAAACAATTTAAGAGATGTTTGGCAACTAGTAGAGGAGAACGGAAGCTCGAGCAGAAGTCAAGGGGAAACTAAAGGGAAACATGATCTTAGAGCAAAAAAAGAGAAATTTCTGTGTAAGAAATAAAGTTTTATTACTAGTCCAGAAAGAAGGACCCTCTCTACCTTATAAGTTCGAAGGCTCTTTTTCAGTGTTAGAGGAGAGGGGAAATGTACATTATGGACTTGATATGGGTAAGAGTAGAGCAAAGTCAATGAATGTAAACTTGCTTCAGAATTATAAAGAACAGCTTGTACCGTGGCCTCCGCCCATGTAATTGTGTCACAAAGAGAAATTAGTTTTGAGAAAGATGCAAGAGGTGTTTTAGCATTTCAAAGTTTTAATCAGAGTTCAGAAAATGGAAAAGTAAGAGGAAGGGATAATATTATAGTAGGTAGCCTCTCTAGAGATTTTCCAGCATGAGTAGCCTAATGACCGTTTTCTGTTTTGGCACGAGTGGTTGAGTGAATGGAGAAGTATTATAGCTTTATGCAGAATTGTTCCCCTGCTGTTTAATTCTTGTTTCTCTTTAGAAAAAAATTGAATCAGTTGATTTCATTTTTTTCTCTCTTTTGGGGGGACGTGTCATGGTAATTGCTTTATAGCATAAAAAGATAATTGAGAGGAAAACGCACCTTCAAGAAGTTCTGCAGCAAGAAGGCATTCACACCCATGTTGGAGGCGCCTGTTCTCGCGGTTGTTCTAGAATCGTCGTGAGAAACGCAGCAAAATATGATGCAATATTCCATCGAGATTTTTCTAAATCATTCCCGTCGTATCGGGAGCCTGTGACGTTCGCTGGTAAGAACCGCCCCCAAAATGCCCTATAAATACGACTGACGAAGTAGGAGAAGACAGGGAGATCACCAGTAAGAGTCACAGATCAGATTATCAGTGAGAGCCCAGCAGCAGAGATCAGAGATCATCAGAGAGAGATAAGAGAAGAAGGAAGAGACGAAGGATCTGAGAGGAAAAGGCACTCGAGAGTTGGGTCGAATTCTAGTCAAGTCGTCGTCAGGAGTGGACGACCGAAGTATTTGCGATGTTGAACAAGCCTTGAGAGAAGAAACGTTATACAAGAGGTTTTGAGGAGTTCCTGCCCTTCAAGCATCAAGAGTATACATTGTTTTATGCAATACGGAGTCAAGTAGACGACAGAAGTTACAGTTCTCCTTGTGTGAAGCCACCGCTTCCAGCATAGATCTCCGACGGCGCAAAACTGGCCAGCAAGTACTTTCATAAGCCCACCGTTTCCCCAGTTCATGCATTGTAAGATTTTACTTGTGGTATGTAAATAGGAGACACCATTCTGCATTTATCTTAGTTAGTGAGCTTGTAAATAAACCTTTGTCGTGTTTGTGTATCTTTCTATATTCGTATCCCCAGTTTCAAGTGTTGGCGTTGAATTCTTTTTGTTTATTTTCATATGGAACTTGGAGCGGACCTCTCTCTTGGTTCGTAACAAAGAGAATTCTTTTAGAACGAAAAATATACAAATACTTTTTTTGTATAGAAATCCGTGGTTATATATCATTCATGAAAAAAAAAAAATTGTCCCTGTACGGCATAATCTTTATATGCCCTGAAAAGAAATATTCCCATAAACATCATTATTTCTGGGCATTTATATCTCATTAATTTCCCTTATTATAAAAGTTGTCGGGTTTTTCCAAATAATTTTTTTCCGTAAAAATAAAACCCTTCATGTAACATGACTTGTTAAGGTTAATATTTTATTTATACAATTATTAATATATGTAGCAGCAAATCATTGATCATTCATTATGTCATAAGCAAACAAAATGAACCTATATAAATTTTTAGTGTGTATGTAGTTAAAACTTTTGTTTAAACTGCCTGACATGATCTGAATGTTTATGAGTATATATATATATATATATATATATATATATATATATATATATATATATATATATATATATATATATATATATATATATATATCAATGAGGAGACGTATAACCAGACAAGATATCGAGAAGATTTAAACCACTATGAATGTTAGGTTAACGAAAACCAAAATATAATGCATTTCTTTACACATAAAATTCTAACTGGGACAGAATCTATTCTGGGGGAAGATAATGTTTCCTAAGGACGGGTTAGTTACCCCTGTGGGAAATAGTTTCATACCTCACTGGAAAATTGTAAAATTGTGTAAAAATCACTGAAAGGAGTCGCTGCAAAATTTGAAGGTATGCAACTTCCATTGCTGTTCTAAAGATGTTTCTCGGACTTTGAATAGTGGTGCATGTAAAAGGAATGAGATGGAATGTCTCTTTGTAGTTTTTAAGTTCAGGAGATGTAGATTCAACAGAAATCGTCGAAAATTATAGCAATAACAAACAAGGTGTAATGTGACCTCCAGCCTACTCGAGGTGTGTGCTAAAGTCTACGGTCAAATAGAGAGTTGTTTCAACAACGAAAATTAAAATATATACGCTATTTTCTATTACAAATATCGTACTGTGCTGTTTAACATGCACTTTACTTATTTTGTTACATTTTCAATCTAATAAATGCATCATAGATATCCTATCTTAAAATTCCTGTATCTTTAACTCAACGCAAAACACTTTTTTTTTAGATCTTTTCAGGCTTTTCCATAAACCTTTCCATACCTCCCCCAACAAGAACAACAACAGCAAGAACAACAACAAAGTAGTCTGCAGGCTTACTTCCCGAGTAAGCGAAAAGCTAGGTAGACAAGTTTACATGTACAGTGAACAACCTTCACTTGGGCGTGGCTTAGAGATCTACACACTTCATATCGACATCACATTGTTTTTAATCTCAAGTATCTACTTCGTCACTTATACGAGTTTAAGTCCTTAACTATAAACCTCTCGCTTGCAGCAATCCTTTGATGCAATCTTCTATTCCTTTTAAATTTGAATTATTTCTATCATGTTCCGTTGTTTACTTTCTTTCAGTCAAACTCCTCCCATGCCTTACATTACACTATCTTTTTCATTTTTTCCCCATCTATCCTTTTCCTCCAACTTCTTTTGAATGTCCTAATTTAGGTATTCTTTCTATGCAGTGTTCATTCCCTTAGTTCCATGACTCGATAGATTTTTAAGCTGTTTAGTGAGGTATAAAACTAATGGAATAAACACTACATAGAATTGGTTCTTAAATAAATAAATATACAAGAATAGTTGGAAGTAAAGGATAGATAGAGAAAATATGATAAAGTTTAATCAAAGACTTGGAAGGAGTTTGTCATGAAAAATAAAGTAATAAACAATGTATGGGTTCATTTAAATGAATAAATATTCAAGAATAGATAGAAGGAAAGGATAGATAGAGAAAATATGATAATGAAATTTTAATGAAAGACTGGGAAGGAGTTTGACTGGAAAAAGTAAACTACAGGACCTGGTAGAATTAATTAAAGGTTACAAGAAATTTAGGAATTCATCAAATAGTTGTTGCAAGTGATACATTCATAGGTAAGGACTTTCTACGTGCGTGACGAAGTTTGTACTTGGACGAAGTATAATAGAATTACTATCAATGTGATTTAGATATGCGCTGTGTTGAGAGTCATTGAACACTCTAGTCTTAATGGAGTGTGCAATGACTGATATTGGCAGAGGGTACCACATAGACCGAGGATAACAAAGGCTAAAATATGGGTTACCGGTATAAAGTCACAGAAAAAGTCACAATTTTGTCTTGGGAATAAAGCCACATTCATGAGAAGATGAATGTACACGAAAGGGTCGTATAAATGGCATTTTGGGATTATAAAGGCTGGCAATAAACTTCAAGTTGGGTACTATTGTGAAGATAGCAGATGGAGAGGTTCGATGGACTGAAGACAGAGATATGAAATAGGTTTGATTTGGACACTAAAAGTAGGTAAAAGCACTTTGGGATAACGCATTGGACGTGACGACTCAGCTGATTATTACTGAAGCTAAGATATGACCAATAATGGTAGCGAGAGAGGCGAGGTAACTAAAGGGACAAGTTAGCCAAAGACAGTAGCAGGTTCCCGTGAGTCTGAGAGGAAAAAGCTCACTTTGATAGATCGAAGTGTGATTTTTGGGTATCAAAAAGTAAATAAAAGATTGAAACCTTTAAAACAAATCTCCTTTATGCCACAGTATCGTCCACAACTGTTTAAGGGAGTGGAAAATAATGACAAAGGTAAAAAATATAGTACGAAAAACAAAATCTTTTATGCAAGGGAGCTTTAATTACAGTTCATAGTAGGAGGAGGGGGTGAGGGTTAGGTTTATCGAAAGTTTTATAATTTTATAATCGTGATTGGGTGGAGGAAAGGGATGTCTAAAATGGGGTGCTGTGTGAAAAACGACTTTAATAAACGGAAGTTGGAGAGAAAAAGCCATTTTATAACTGAAGACGATTGCGATGTATGAAAAGAATGCAATCATGTGTATTTTTTCATTTTTATTATTTTTATTATAATATAGAGATTTGTCCTTGAATTTGCAGATAAAAGATGATAATGGCCACTGACCATAGGTTTCCATATTTTTCCCCCATTCATTTCTTTAAGTATATTTTTTTTGGTGAAATATACGTTTATGAAAATAAAAAATTAAGTTTCTTTCTCTAGGGATTACTACATCTTTGTTTATAAAAAAAAAAAAAAAAACAATTATCAACATATTTCTAATTCGAGGTGGATTATAGAAACTTATACATTCCAGTATATTGTAATTGCATATACGAAACATAAATTCATAGATATATAATGAAAATGATAAAGGAAAACAGCGTCTACAGTGAATTCAGCATATTATTATTATTATTATTATTATTATTATTATTATTATTATTATTATTATTATTATTATTACTCACAAGAACAACCCTATTCATATGGAAGAAGCCTAAAGAGGCTAAGTACGATGTTTGATGCAAATGCAATATATCTTAAAACTTTAATAAAAAACAAAGAGTTTTATACGCAACTCATTAAAAGAATTATCTCTTTCGCTATGAGGCATCACAAAACAACTGTTATTACACCTAGTAACAGCAACATCACCAACAACAACAACAACAAAAATAATGGCGTAGTTCGTTTGTCTATGTCGAATCCAAGAATTAAAGAGCTGTCACATCCATTTATCAAAGAGCACTCTACCGGGTTGGAGTACATCGCCACTTGATGAGAGTCAGTGATAGTTACCCAAAAAATAATGGGAGTATATCATAAGCCGAAGCTTAACACCCCCCCCCCCCCGTTCCCCCTCCCCCACCACCCCCATCCCCAAAACCCCACAGGGAAATCGTCGATAACGTTCGAGTGTTCTTGATAGAAAATTGGTAAAACGAGGACTACTTTATGAAACCAGAATTTGATGAAAAGGTTGTTCATCGTTTACAACATCTCTGAGAAAATTCGGGATGAGAGAGGAATGTAGGGAGTCTTTTTGATATAGAGGGAAAATACAAGATGCATACTACAATTATCTGAAAGAGTTTTTGATAAAATAATCAGTAATATTCATGAAAGTAAAATTTTCTTTTCACTTTATTTATAAAAAAAATTTTCACATTGTTATATGAATATACATACATTTATATCTATAACATATAGATTAAAACTGACAAAAGTTATTAAATCACCAAATATATACAGCAAATATATATGTTACAGTAAATCATTCATATTCATATCCAAGAAGTTTTTACAAAATACACCTGTACAATCTTTCATCAATGTTGCAGTAATTATGTATCTGTCTGCCATTATTGTACCAATCTATGAAATTAGATGGTTATGCTGCAGTCATCCATTTCTTAGAACGTACTATAAATCAGTAAATGACTTTTTCATAATGTTACATCGTTTAAGCTGGAGTATTGAAGCCTATTTTTGTTTTCATGTAGATCTGGAATAATATTGATAATTGGGTATTCTTGGACAACAATGATTTATTCAACATAAATTCAGTACATTCATATACAAGGACATACATCAATCGATGTTTCTCTAGACAACGCCGTAAACTAAAGGTGTCAAACTCAAGCGCTATATCGGTCCGTATTACATATTGATGGCACATTAGGTGGGCCATTAGCTGTATAGTATCAGGAGCTATTGCAAAAGGCCAAGAATGATAATGACAATAAAAAGTGGTTGTAAAAGAAGACCTTATCTCCTGCTATTACTGCTTCCAGATCTTGACACCATTTGTTCTGTGTTAGTGAATTAAATTTCGGAGTAAAATATGAAGTTGGAGGAAGCTGCAATAACTAATTTAATCAAGGTGCGGTTGTAGCAACCTGTATACAAATACACAAAGAACAGTTCTTAAAACTAAGCTTGAAACACTTTATCTGAATAATTCTTCTGGGAAAAGTGAACGTGTCTTTTATTACAGGAGATTTCACGTAATATGATTCATGTGTCATGTTGAAATAATTAATTTTATGTAATTTGATTAGTGTGTCAAGTACAATATCTCCATGAAATAACATAAAAAAATAATTAATTTTACGTTATATGATTTATGCGTCAAGTATTATTTCTCCCTGAAATCACATAAACAATATTCCATTTTACACAATATAATTTATGCGTCAAGTATTATATATCCGTGAAATCAAATAGAAAATAATTCATTTTATAAAGGTCCTCTATACAGTCCATCTCTGCCTTGTCAATGCCTGAGTAACGACTATAATTGCATTATGAAATAGGCATACATTATTTCTATATTAATACGCACCATTCCTCGTCATTGTCATATATATCAAATTTTCTCAAACCTATGTTATCTGCTATAGTAGATTCACATCAACCGTGCATCCGATGCGTAGGCCAGTCCCTTACGATGCTCCTAATTAGCTGTTGATAAGCCAATCACAGGGCTGGAAACTCTCAGTCTCTCTCGAGAGTTCACATTGGCAGGATATATGTTACACCTCTCTTGAGAGATACTTTTGAAAGACGTATGCCTGAGGAGAAGTGGAACATACATCCTGCCTATGTGAACTCTCTCGAAAGACTAAGTTCCCAGCTTTGTGATTGCCTTATCAACAGCCAATCAGGAGCGTCGTAAATGACTACTGGCCTTGCAAAACTAACAGTTAACCTCGTAAATCTAAGTGCTTGATTCGCTCTTGTTAATTTTTTTCCTTTTATATTAAAAATACAATTACATTTCAATAATTTACATTATTTTTATATTTCTCTTAATACAAAAAATATAAATATAAACTTAGCATTCGTTCTTTATTGTTTTTTGTTATTCCAAATCGAATGCAGTTACGTAAATAATTTTTTTTCTCTTTTTAATGTTTTATTTAAGATATGTTCAATGTACAGTATAAACAGCCCCGAATTACAATATTAAACGAATTATCCTGTAACAAGTATATCACTTGAAGCCTGTCTTCATTTTTTTTTTTTTACTTTATTTTACAAACATTCAGCATGCATCATTTACCGCATATTTAACAAAAATTTCCTTTAATCTGTAACCATGCGCAATACTTAGTCTGGTGTAAATATGCGTTAGATTTACACGCAAAGTAGATTACATGACTTAAAGGTAAGTTAACAATAAAAAAAATCTATGAATTCTAAAATAGTTATAGTTTTATTGGTAGTTCTCGCCGGCTATTTGGAACTATCCTACGTCAACACTGGTCATTATCGAGTCCAATAATATCAAAGAATGTTTTTGTACAGATTTGGTCAATAATGATAAATAGGTAATATAATTGTTCTTTTGAAAAGTAAATTAGCATCACAAAGGATGTATATTAAACGTATATATACAAGTAATATTTCCCAGTATGCAACTAAAGAATTTTTAAACTATACATTTTGACTTTGACTTACATTGTTTTTGTAGCGAAATGTTATCTAAGTTTACATTTAAATTTTTGTATTAAGAGAATTATTCAAATAAAGTAAGTTATTGAAATGTAATTGTATTTTTATAATAAAAGATAAAAAAAATAATGATAAGTAGGTCACGAATTTCCTCTATTTACAGATTTTAAAGAAATCGATTTTTACACCCAATTTTTAACTGAACTGACTTCTGACATAACATTCAGGAATAGCAAATGACTTTGTTCCTTAACGAAATATAATATGAAAATATATACCAGGGTTATTTTCTCATGAAACTCAGGACATATTATTTAATGAGACCTCCTTATTCGGTAAACTTTAATCTGTAACCATGCGCAATACTTAATTGTCGACTTGTGTCTTATGGAAGAAATTCAAATGCGGAATTTTACCGGTAATTTCCTCCAGCCATAAATCTTAGAAGACATTTTAATTTATGTGCCAGGTGCTGAGTCTTCCGTAAACCTCTTTTAGCCATTATGTCTCGAATCAGTCATTTAAGTGATCCTCTCTCTCTCTCTTCCCACCCCCTTTCTCTCTCTCTCTCTCTTCCCACCCCCTCTCTCTCTCTCTCTCTCTCTCCTCTTTCTCTCTCTCTCTATCTCTCTCTCTCTCTCTCTTTTTCGTGATAATATGTGAGTAATGACTGCAGTTCCAAGATTAAATAATGCCTCATTATTCCTCGACGTTGATATAAATATTACGTTCATCACTGGCTTCATATATACTAAAGTAACCAGAAGCCTCTCTCTCTCTCTCTCTTTGATGATAATCTGTGAGTAATGCCTCATTAATCCAGACATTAGTATACGTACCCGTTCGTCGCCAGTTTCATATATACTATACCATCCAAAAGTCTCTCTCTCTCTCTGATAATAATGTGTGAGTAATGCCTCATTAATCCCAGACATTAATACACGTACTTATCAACATGAGTTTCATATATACTAAAACAGCCAAACTCTCTCTCTATCTCTCTCTCTTTCTCTCCTGCGATAGTAATAATCGTCTTGATAACATACTTAAAGTTTTTCATTATTATTTCTGAAGATTAACATAATAAACACACTATATAACATTTCCAACGGTCCGACTATCACGTATTTTGAACAGGTTGTTTTATCTGCAATAGTTATTTGTATTTTTATACTTCTTCTACACCTATTTTGGGTATTAAAACAAATCGTGCTGTTTCACTAGACACTTCAGGTGTGTAAGTGCGTGTGAGCTCATTATTAAGATGGACCAAAAAGCCAGTCAACTTGAAATATATATTTATCTTTTTTCATGCAACTGTATTGTTATGGTGGAGATGTTTTATTTAATTACTTTCTAATAAGCATCATATTTTTTTTTGGAAGCTTGAATTTCAAGTCAGTGGCCCTGTGGGCTTTTTCCATATGAATAGGACCCATCTTTTGAATATAATAATAATAATAATAATAATAATGATAATGATGATGGTGATGGAGAAACAAATCCACAATTATATATGAGTACATATCTGAAGATATATATTTTTAGATAAATGTTCCCATACATATCTATGGATTTATTTTACCATTTCAAGACTGATGATTGCTATGAGTCATATCAATAATACTAATAAAATAATAATAATAATAATAATATAATAATTATGTTAAAAAGGATGGCAGAATTAAGCGAGTTGATTTTATATATTGTTTTTTTGGTTTTTCTATTTTCCTTACAATTCGCTTCTCCAGGCTCAGCGATGTTTCTGAGTAACTGGCCAATATCATATGGGAATTTTCAAAAAATTATAAATGCTGAAGGAATCTTTTATTAGTAAGAACAGGATATCAG
>NC_087201.1:164257348-164273765 GCF_015104395.2 Macrobrachium nipponense
ATGTTAATGATTTTGTATATATATATATAATATATATATATATATATATATATATATATATATATATATATATATATATATCAATGAAGAGACACATAACCAAGTATGATATCTAGTATGTTAGATTAAAAAAAAAAATTTAACGCTTTCTTCACACGTATATAATTATAACTGAAGCTGAACACTTTTTGCAGTAAGATATTTCCAAAAGACGGATTCGTTACCTCTGTGGGAAATAGTTTCGTAACTCACTAGAAACCTGTAAAATTGTGTAAAAATCACTGAAAGGATTCACTGCAAAAATTGAAGGTATGCGACTTCCATTGCTGTTGTAAAGATGTTTCTCGGGACTTTGAATAGTAGTGAATGTAAAAGGAATGAGATGAAATGTCTGTTTTGTAGTTTTCAAGTTTCAGGAGATTTATATGTTACAGAAATCGTCGGAAATTATAGCAACAACAAACGAGGTGTGATGTGACCTTCAGCCTACTTGAGGCGCATGCTAAAATCTAAGGTCAAATAGAGCGTTGTTTCACCAACGAAAATTAAAATATATACGCTCTATTTTATTAGAAATAATCGTTCTATACTGTTTAACAATCACATTACTTATTTTTTACATTTTCATTCTAATAAATAAATCATAGATATCCTATCCTGAAATTAATTTTCAGACCTTTTCAGTCTTCCATAAACCTTCCCATACCTCCCCCAACAATAACAACAAGAGCAAGAACAACAACAATAACAACAACAACAAAGTAGTCTGTAGACTTACTCCCCTAGTAAGCGAAAAGCTAGGTAGACAAGCTTACACGTACATTGAACAACCTTCAGTTGGGGGTGGCTTAGATATCTAAACAATTGATATCGATATCTCATTGCTTTTAATTCCAAGTATCTGCTTCGTCACATACAGATACGAGTATAACTCCTTAACTATAAACCTCTCGCTTGCAGCAATCATTTAATGCATTCTTCTATTCCTTTTAAATTTTAATTATTTCTGTCATGTCTAGTAGTTACTTTCTTGCAGTCAAACTACTTCTATGCTTTACTTTACATAATCTTTATCATTTTTCCCATCTATCCTTTTCCTCCAACTTCTCTTGAATATGTCCTCGCTAGATCTCTAAGCCGTCTAGTGTGGTATAAAGATAAAGGAATAAACACTTTATAGATGTATTTAAATGAGTAAATATTCAAGAATTGTTGGAAGGAAGGGATAGACAGAGAAAATATGATAGAGTTTAATGAAAGACTGGGAAAGAGTTTGACTGGAAAAACTAAGGGAATAAACACAGTATAGGTGTATTTAAATTAATAAATATTCAAGAATAGTTGGAAGGAAAGGAAAACAGAGAAAATGTGATTAAAAAAGTTCAATGAAAGACTGGGAAGGAGTTTGACATGAAAAAGTAAAGGAATAAAACACTATAGGTTCATTAAATGAATAAATAGTCAAGATAGTTGGAAGGAAACGATAGACTGAGAAAATATGAATAAGAAAGTTTAATGAAAGTCTAGGAAGGAGTTTGACTGGAAAAAGTTAAGGAATGAAGACTGTAAAGGTTCATTTAAATAAATGAATATTCAAGAATAGTTGGAAGTAAAGGATAGAGAGAGAAAATATGATAAAGAGGGTTCAATGAAAGACTTGGAAGGAGTTTGACTGGAAAAAGTAAACTACAGGACCTGGTAGAATTAATTAAAGTTTACAAGAAATTTAGGAATGCGTCAAATAGTTGTTGCAAGTGATAATTTTATAGGCAAGGACTTTATACGTGTGTGACGAAGTTTATACCTAGACAAAGTATGACAGAATTACTAACAATGCGATATGGATGTGCACCGTGTTGAGACTGATTGAATACTGTAGTCGTAATGGAGTGTGTAATGCCTGATATGGGCAGAGGGTACCATATTGACTGAGGATATCTATGACTAAAATATGGGTGGCCGGTATAAAGTCACAGAAAAAGTCGCAGTTTTGGCTTGGAAATAAAGCCACATACATGAGAAGATGAATGTACAAGGAAGGGTCGTATAAATGGCAGATAGGGATTATAAAGGCTGGCAATAAACTTCAAGTTGGGTACTGTTGTGAAGATAGCAAATGGAGAGGTTCGATAGACTGAAGACAGAGATATGAAATAGGTTTGATTTGGACACTAAAAGAAGGTAAAAACACTTTGGGATAACGCATTGGACGTGACGACTCAGCTGATTATTACTGAAGCTAAGATATGACCAATAATGGTAGCGAGAGAGGCGAGGTAACTAACGGGACAAGTTAGCCAAAAACAGTAGCAGGTTCCCGTGAGTCTGAGAGGAAAAAGCTCACTTTGATAGATCGAAGTGTGATTTTTGGGTATCAAAAAGTAAATAAAAGATTGAAACCTTTAAAACAAATCTCCTTTATGCCACAGTATCGTCCACAGCTATATTGGTGTGGAAAATAATGACATAGGTAAAAGATATAGTACGAAAAACAAAATCTTTTATGCAAGGGAGCTTTAATTACAGTTCATAGTAGGAGGAGGGGGTGAGGGTTAGGTTTATCGAAAGTTTTATAATTTTATAATCGTGATTGGGTGGAGGAAATGGATGTCTAAAATGGGTTGCTGCGTGAAAAACGACTTTAATAAACGGAAGTTGGAGAGAAAAAGCCATTTTATAACTGGAGAGGATCGCGATGTATGAAAAGAATGCAATCCTGTGTATTTTTTCACTTTTATTATTTTTATTATAATATAGAGACTTATCCTTGAATTTGCAGATAAAAGATGATAATGGCCACTTACCACAGTTTTCCATATTTTTCCTCCATTCATTTCTTTAAGTATATATTTTTTTTTTGGTGAAATATACGTTTATGAAAATAAAAATTAATTTTCTTTCTCTAGGGATTACTACATCTTTGTTTATAAGAAAGAAAAAAAAAATTATCAACATATTTCTAATTCCAGGTGGATTATGGAAACTAATACATTCCAGAATATTGTAATTGCATTTATGAAACATAATTTCATAGATATATAATGAAAATGATAAAGGAAAACAGCGTCTAAGTAAATTCAGCATATCATTATTTTTTTTTTTTTTTTTTTTTTTTTTTTTTTTTTTTTGCTCTATCACAGTCCTCCAATTCGACTGGTGGTATATGTGTGGGGTTCCGGGTTGCATCCTGCCTCCTTAGGAGTCCATCACTTTTCTTATATGTGTGCCGTTTCTAGGATCACACTCTTTCTGCTGAGTCCTGGAGCTACTTCAGCCTCTAGTTTTTCTAGATTCCTTTTCAGGGATCTTGGGATCATGCCTAGTGCTCATTATGATTATGGGTACGATCCACGGCATATCCCATATCCTTCTTATTTCTATTTTCAAATCTTGATACTATCCATTTTTTCCCTCTCTTTCTTCTTCAACTCTGGTGTCCCATGGTATTGCGACATCAATGAGTGATACTTTCTTCTTGACTTTGTCAATCAACGTCTGGTCTGTTTGCACGTATCACCCTATCCGTTCTAATACCATAGTCCCAGAAGATCTTTGCCTGATCGTTTTCTATCACTCCTTCAGGTTGGTGCTGCAAGGTAGCAGATGTTTTTTGCACAGGCTCCAGTGGAGGGCTTTTGCCACTGAATCATGCCTCTTTTTGTACTGGTTCTGTGCAGGTGCCGGGCATTCACTTGCTATGTGGTTTATGGTTTCATTTTTAGTATTGCACTTCCTACATATGGGAGAGAGTTATTTCCGTCTATAGTTCTTTGAACATATCTGGTTCTTAGGGCCTGATCTGTGCCGCTGTATCATTCCTTCAGTTTCCTCTTAGTTCTCCCCTCTGTAGCCATTGCAATTGTCATCGCAGGCTAGTTCTTTAGTCTGTCTCATGTATTGTCCGTGCATGGTTTGTTGTGCCAGTCCTCTGTTCTGTCTGTCTTCTCCTTGTCTCTGTATATTTCTGGGTCTTCGTCTACTTTATTAGTCCTTCTTCCCATGCACTCTTTAGCCAACTCGTCTTCACTGGATTTCAGATATGCCTCAGTGCTCTGTTTCGATGTTGAAGCAGTCCTCTATACTTAGTAGTCCTCTCCCTCCTTCCGTCGTTATGTAGTATGTCCGTATTTGCTCTTGGGTGTAGTGCTTTGTGTATTGTCATATGTTTCCTGGTTTTCTGATCTATGCTGCAGATAGATCAGAAAAAACCAGGAAACATATGACAATACACAAAGCACAACACCCAAGAGCAAACGACTTTAATATTATTATTATTATTATTATTATTATTATTATTATTATTATTATTATTATTATTATTATTATTATTATTCACAGACAATCCCATTCATATGGAACAAGCCTAAATGGGGCTAAGTACGATGTTTGATGCAAATGCAATATCTAAAACCTTAATAAAAAAATAAAGAGTTTTATACGCAATTCATTAAAAGAATTATCTCTCTTGCTATGAGGCATCACAAAACAACTCTGTTATTAGGCCTAGTAACAGCAAAATCACCAACAACAACAAAAACAACAACAACAAAAATAATGGCGTAGTTCGTTTGTCTACGTCGAATCCACAAATTAAAGAGCTGTCACATCCATTTATCAAAGAGCACTCTACCGGGTTGGAGTACATCGCCACTTGATGAGAGTCAGTGATAGGTACCCCAAAAATAATGGGAGTATATCCTAAGCCGTAGCTTTACCCTCCCCCTTCCTACCCCTACCCCCGCCCCCACCCCTAAAACCCTACAGGGAAATCGTCGATAACGTTCGAGTGTTCTTGATAGAAAATTGGTAAAACGAGGAATACTTTATGAAACCAGAATTTGATGAAGAGGTTGTTAACCGTTTACAGCATTTCTAAGAAAATTCGGGATGAGAGAGGAATGTAGGGAATCTTTTTGATATAGAGGGAAAATAGAAGATGCATGCTACAATTATCTGAAAGAGTTTTTGATAAAATAATCAGTATTATTCATGAAAGTAAAATTTTCTTTTCACTTCATTTATAAAAAATCCTTTCACATTGTTATATGAATATACATACATTTATATCTATAAGATATAGATTGAAACTGACCAAATATACACATCAAATATATATGTTACAGTAAATCATTCATATTCATATCCAAGAATTTTTTACAAAATACACCTGTACAGTCTTCCATCAATGGTTTCAGTAATTATATATCTCTCTGCCATTATTGTACCAATCCATGAAATTAGATGGTTATGCTGCAGTCATCCATTTCATAGAACGTACTATATATCAGTAAATGACTTTTTCATAACGTTACATCGTTTAAGCTGGAGTATTGAAGCCTATTTTTGTTTTCGTGTAGATCTGGAATCATATTGATAATTGGGTATTCTTGGACAACAATAATTTATTCAACGTAAATTCAGTACATTCATATACAAGGACATACATCAATCGATGTTTCTCTAGACAACGCCGTAAACTAGAGGTGTCAAACTCAAGCGCTATATCGGTCCGTATTTCATATTGATGGCACATTAGGTGGGCCATTAGCTGTATAGTATCAGGAGCTATTGCAAAAGGCCAGGAATGATAATGATAATAAACAGTAGTTGTAAAAGAAGACCTTATCTCCTGCTATTACTGCTACCAGATCTTGACACCATTTGTTCTGTGTTAGTGAATTAAATTTCGGAGTAAAATATGGAGTTGGAGGAAGCTGCAATAACTAATTTAATCAAGGTGCGGTTGTAGCAACCTGTATACAAATGCATAAAGAACAGTTCTTAAAAGTAAGCTTGAAACACTTTATCTGAATAATTCTTCTGGGAAAAGTGAACGTGTCTTTTATTACGGGAGATTTTACGTAATATGATTCATGTGTCATGTTGAAATAATTAATTTTATGTAATTTGATTGGTGTGTCAAGTATAATATCTCCATGAAATAACATAAAAAAATAATTAATTTTACGTTATATGATTTATGCGTCAAGTATTATTTCTCCCTGAAATAACATAGAAAATAATTAATTTTACGTTATATGATTTAAGCGTCAAGTATTATTTCTCCCTGAAATCAAATAGAAAATAATTCATTTAATAAAGGTCCTCTATACAGTCCATCTCTGCCTTGTCAATGCCTGAGTAACGACTATAATTGCATTATGAAATAGGGGTACATTATTTCTATATTAATACGCACCATTCCTCGTCATTGTCATATATATAAAATTTACTCAAACCTATGTTATCTGCTATAGTAGATTCACATCAACCGTGCATCCGATGCGTAGGCCAGTCCCTTACGATGCTCCCAATTAGCTGTTGATAAGCCAATCTCAGGGCTGGAAACCCTCAGTCTCTCTCGAGAGTTCACATAGGCAGGATATATGTTACACCTCTCTTGAGAGATACTTTTGAAAGACGTATGCCTGAGGAGAAGTGGAACATACATCCTGCCTATGTGAACTCTCTCGAAAGACTAAGTTCCCAGCTTTGTGATTGGCTTATCAACAGCCAATCAGGAGCGTCGTAAATGACTACTGGCCTTGCAAAACTAACAGTTAACCGCATAAATCTAAGCGCTTCATTCGTTCTTGTTAAATTTTTTCCTTTTATTATAAAAATACAATTACATTTCAATAATTTACATTATTTTGATAATTCTCTTAATACATAAAATATAAATATAAACTTAGATAACAATTTTCTACAAAAGCAATATAAGTCAAAATCAAAACGTATACTTCAAAAATTCTTTACCTACATACTTGAAAATATTACTTGTATATATACGTTTAATATAAATCCTTTGTGATTCTAATTTATTTTTAAAAAGAACAATTATATTTTGGCAGTTACTGTTGTGTTTATAACACATCCACAAACAATACAAATAGCCGGTGATCAATAACAAGGCAGTACTTTTTTCAATAATTGATAAATTAATTGGAATGACTCGGGTTGCAAATCGTACAAACTAAAGCCATCTGTCGGTACTTGGAAGACCAAAACCAATCGACATTTTTTTTTTTTTGAGAGGGGGGGCAGTTCCGCCTTCACCTCTGCATCCCTAACGAGAAGCTGTTTTTTTTTTTTTTTTTTTTTTTTTTTTTTTATTCCCAAACCTTGCTTAAAAGGTTGTTAATTATGCGATTAGCATCCGTTCTTTATTGTTTTTTGTTATTCCAAATCAAATGCAGTTGCGTAAATATTTTTTTTACTCTTTTTAATCTTTTATTTAAAATATGTTCAATGTACAGTATAAACAGCCCTTAATTACAATATTAAACGAATTATCCTGTAACAATGTTCCTCAAATAGTTGACAGTATATCACTTGAAGCCTATCTTCATTTTGTCTTTTACTTTATTTTACAAATATTCAGCATGCATCATTTACTGCATATCTAACAAAAATTCCCTTTAATCTGTAACCATCCGCAATACTTAGTCTGGTGTAAATATGCGTTAGATTTACACGCAAAGTAGATTACATGATTTAAAGGCACTTTAACAATAAAAAAATTTATGAATTCTAAAATAGTTGTAGTTTTATTGGTAGTTCTCGCCGGCTATTTGGAACTATCCTACGTCAACGCTGGTCATTATCGAGTCCAATAATATCAAAGAATGTTTTTGTACACATTTGGTCAATAATGATAAATAGGTAATGTAATTGTTGTTTTGAAAAATAAATTAGCATCACAAAGGATGTATATTAAACGTAGATATACAAAGAAAATTTCCCAGTATCCAACTAAAGAATTTTTAAACTATACATTTTTATTTAGACTTACATTGTTTTTGTAGCGAAATGTTATCTAAGTTTACATTTATATTTTCGTATTAAGAGAATTATTCAAACAATGTAAGTTATTGAAAAGTATTTGTATTTGTATAATAAAAGATAAAAAAGAATGATTAGTAGGTCACGAATTTCCTCCATTTAAAAATTTTAAAGAAATCGATTTTTACACCCAATTTTTAACTGAACTGACTTCTGACAAAAAATTCAGGAATAGCAAATGACTTTGTTCCTTAACGAAATATAATATGAAAATATATAGCGGGGTTATTTTCTAATGAAACTCAGGACATATTTAATGAGCGCTGTTTTATTCGGTAGACTTTACACACCTGTTAGTTGTCGACTTGTGTCTTATGGAGGAAATTCAAATGCAGAATTTTACTGGTAATTTCCTCCAGCCATAAATCTTAGAAGACATTTTAATTTATGTGCCAGGTGAAGAGTCTTCCGTAAACCTCTTTTAGCCATTATGTCTCGAATCAGTCATTTAAGTGATCCTCTCTCTCTCTCTCTCTCTCTCTCTCTCTCTCTCTCTCTCTCTCTCTCTCTCTCTCTCTCTCTCTCTCGTGATAATATATGAGTAATGACTGCGATTCCAAGATTAAATAATACCTCATTATTCCTCGACGTTGATATACATATTACGTTCATCACTGGCTTCATATATACTAAAGTAACCAGAAGCCCCACTCTCTCTCTCTCTCTCTCTCTCTCTCTCTCTCTCTCTCTCTCTTTGATGATAATCTGTGAGTAATGCCTCATTAATCCAGACATCAGTATACGTACCCCGTTCGTCGCCAATTTCATTTATACTATACCATCCAAAAGTCTCTCTCTCTCTCTCTCTCTCTCTCTCTCTCTCTCTCTCTCTCTCTCTCTCTCTCTCTCTCTCTGATGATAATGTGTGAGTAATGCCTCATTAATCCCAGACATTAATACACGTACTTATCAACATGAGTTTCATATATACTAAAACAGCCAAACTCTCTCTCTCTCTCTCTCTCTCTCTCTCTCTCTCTCTCTCTCTCTCCTGCGATAGTAATAATCGTCTTGATAACATACTTAAAGTTTTTCATTATTATTTCTGAAGATTAACATAATAAACACACTATATAACATTTCCAACGGTCCGACTATCACGTATTCTGAACAGGTTGTTTTATATGCAATAGTTATTTGTATTTCTATACTTCTTCTACACCTATTTTGGGTATTAAAACACCTCAGGTGTGTAAGTGCGTGTGAGCTCATTATTTAGATGGACCAAAAAGCCAGTCAACTTGAAATCATTATTTTTCTTTTTTTCATGCAACTGTATTGTTATGGTGATGTTTTATTTAATTGCTTTCTAATGAGCACCATATTTCTTTTTGGAAGCCTGAATTTCAAGTCAGTGGCCCTGTTGGCTTTTTCCATATGAATAGGGCCCATCTTTTGAATATAATAATAATAATAATAATAATAATAATAATAATAATAATAATAATAATAATAACACACAAAAACTTCTTTCAGTTTTCTTTCTGAAGATTGGAAAAAGAAACCCACAAATTCAATTTTGTAACTTGTTTACTTGTAAGTATTTACATTAAGTTTTTACTCCACAATCGAGTACTTTCAGGCCCTTCTGTGGCCCATTCTCAAGAGATGTTTGGGATGTTAGCCTGGGTCAAGGCCCAGCAGTCTTCTGGAACTTCTTCTCGTTGTGCTGTCATTTATGCGATGGCTGTTCTGGTTTTCTTGAGAGTTGCCAATCCCCTCTTGTCGCTCTGATATCCTGAGCTGATGGTCAATGGGATTCACCCTTGTGGTAAGGGTGTGGTCACCGAAAGTCTGTTGGGCAGGAAACCTAATTTCCAGGTCATCAGGGTCAATCTTAGCTTCTTTTAATATCAAAGCTCGGCTTATGGGATCTTCTGAGGTAAAACCTTTGTTCCTTCAATTACTTTGATCTCTCTGATAAGCGCACCCTTCTACTACCCTCCTGTGACTAATTTTGTGCTTTTGTATAAGCCTACTGTTTTTGAAATCCATCCTATGGTCATTTTCCCAACAATGTCTAGCTATAGCACTCCCCTGAGAGTTAAGCTGTACTGCCCTTCTATGTTCTTGGACTCTAGTCCTTATTCCCCTACCTGATTCCCCCACGTATCTGTCTCCACAATTATTGCAATTGATTATGTATACCCCCGACTACATCATCTGTATTACTGTCTTCTCCTTCCAATTTATTTTTACATACTTTGTTTTAAGGTATTATCAAATGTATATACAAATTTTATATACTTTCTTTCATTTTTGAAGTGATTTGTTTCATTTTAGGCATAAAAGGGAGGACAACTATTTTCTGTTTTCTTTATTCCATGTACTCTCTACATTCGCTCTGTAAAATATTTTTCTAGCTTTGTTGAGTGCCCTTTTTCTGAACCATTCCGGGTATGCTAATGCATCGAAGCTTTTATCGATGTAATTTATTTCTTGCTCTATCTTGCAAGGGTCACACGTTCTCATTGCCCTAAGAAATAAACCTGTTAGAACCCCTATTTTTATATCATGACTATGAAAAGAGAAGAAATGAATATATGAGTTTGTAGTGTCCGTCCTCGTTTATATTTGGAGTTGACAGCAGGGGGTCTGCCCCATGCTGATCTACTATTGGCTGGTGGCGGTAGGTCTTCGTTTTCATTGGTGGCTTGAACCGGGTCTCAAGCCACTTTCCATGCGTTGATGGTTGCGATACTGTAAGTCCTGCAGCCACCTAGACCTCGAATTCAGTGTTGTCCAATCCATGACTACCTTCTTCTCGAAGGGCACCAGGACGTGCTGCTATAGGTTCCTCTCCTACTCCACTGGTGCCAGGGCTGCTTCTCACTCTCTCCCACTCCTGCCGCAGTCTCTTGGTCTCATTCTGGAGAGCACGAGAGTCTCTTCGACAGGCGCATGGTAGTCATACTACCAGAATCGGAGGACGCGCGACCTTATTATGAAAAATAACCCTTCTCCACAGGTACGAGACCCCCTGAAGCAGACGCATGTGGTGTACCAGTATACATGCCCAGTCCGCGGTTGCAGCGGCGCCTACGTTGGTATGACTACCATGCGCCTGTCGAAGAGACTCTCGTGCCACGCCCAAGAGGGGGCTATCAAAAATCACGCACGCACCAAACATCAAGAGGCCATCTCCCGGGATGTGATCATCCAAAACACGAAGATCATCGGGAAGGCCCCTGATGCCCGTCGGTTACGCCTGCTGGAGGCGCTCTCATACAGCAAGTAAGACCTACACTAAATACGACGCAGGAAGAATTTCTCCTCCCTACGAGTATGAGAAGACCTGCCACCAACAATGACACCACCGAGCACGACAACTCCACGGAAGACGACGCCCCGAACGAGATACTCCCGCAGCCAATCATAATCAAGTTAGCCGTGACGTCCCGCAGCATAGCGAAACGCCCATCGACGTAACCGCGCCGCTAAGGAGGTCTAGGCGGCTGCAGGACGTACAGTATCGCAACCATCAACGCATGGAAAGTGGCTTGAGACCCGCGGTTCAAGCCACAATGAAAACGAAGACCTACCGCCACCAGCCAATAGTAGATCAGCATGGGGCAGGGGACCCCCTGCTGTCAACTCCAAATATAAACGAGAACGGACACCGCTTCAAGACCAGTCCACCCTCAGCTTCCAGCCCGAGGATGTCTGGCAGCTCCAGACGAAAGCTCGCTTGCTTCAAGAAAGAGAGAGAGAGAGAGAGAGAGACATATATATATATATATATATATATATATATATATATATATATATATATATATATATATATATATATATATATCGTTAATGACTTTGATAACTATGGTATCATAGTTTATCTGTAAAATTCAAATATATACACCAATTTTGACTCTGTATTTGATCATGACCTCCATGGGCGCTATACTAGCCTGTCTAAGTAGCACGGAAAAAGCCGCTATTCGGAAAATAGAGAAGAATCTCTACAAGTGTAATGCTGCTGAAGTAGCCATTACTTTTAATAAAGTATGCTTGAGAGAGGGTCTGCTTCTTAAGTACAATAATAATAATAATAATAATAATAATAATAATAATAATAATAATAATAATGGTAATGGAGAAACAAATCCACAATTATATATGAGTACATATCTGAAGATGAATATTTTTAGATATATGTACACTACATATATGTGGATTTGTGTGTCCATTTGAAGAATGATGATTGCTATGAGTATTTTTTATAATATAATAATAATAATAAATAATAATAATAATAATAATAATAATAATAATAATAATAATAATAATATATGAAGGTAGGAGACCCTCTCTCAAAACATGTTTTGTTAAAGATGATGGCAGCATCAGTGGAATTGATTTATATATGGTCTTTTCAATTCTTCTTATTATTCTCTTCTCATCAGGGCTGATATTTGCTAATAGCTGGCCGATGTTCATATCTCGGTGAAAGAAATGTTTTCTAAAAATAATAATTTATTGATATGATAACAAAAGTGGTTAACAAATCTTAGTCTAAGGGCGTAACGGAATTCCAACGTTTCCAACCGTATCATCGGTTCATTTTCAAGGAAAGGTGAGCTTGAACTGATTGGAATGGGTTGTTGTTGTTGGAGTATTAAGCTGGCTTTATGCCAGCACGGGCTTTAGGTAATGTAGCAGCCCGATAGGTCATTTGAATTATTTTTAGATGCATGGTGATTTAAGGATATGAGGCGATCTTTTTATTTATGATTCTATGGAATGTGCAGGTGGAATGGTATGGATTCAAAGGTGAAAGGAAAAGTGAATAGGCAAGGTTACAAACCCTTTAAACCCTAAGGTACCCATTAGTAGAAGATAAAGATCGATAGTAGCGAGTCCTGGCGAGTCAGAGATAGCCAGTAATGAAATCGAAAAATTTATAGTCGTAGAAAAACGGACAAAAAAAGCGCAACTCTATGGAGTGCAAGTACCATATTTCACTTTACGAAAAAAAAACAGAGCGTCGATCGTTTAGCAATAGGGAACGACGAAGGAAAAACGAAATATTATCAGTTTTAGAAACAGGATAACAAAAATAAGCGACAGCTAAGCGGTAGTTAGAGTGACAGTTGAAATATTCGGTCGTTAGACGTGAGGCGGCCGAAAAACGGAGGGGAAAGGAGTATTGTTTAGTAAAAGAAGAAGCAGTTAATGCTATAAACAGCACTTTTCATGTAGCGGCGATCTTTATGTTTGAGATCTGTATCTAAAATCTTCTAACAGGAGGTCATCTGGGAGACTGATCTCTAGGTCCAACAGAGCGTGGACGAGCTCAGAGAACAGCTGATGACCACTGCCACTGTCGTTTTATTGAAGATGGCTCTATTTAAAAATGCCTCAAACTCCTCGTAGGTCAGCAGGAACTTTCTGATTTGATATTCTCCTACGAGGAAGTATTCGTTTCCGACGTTTGCAGTTCTATTTTCTTGTTTGCAGGTCTGAGTTTCGCTGTTTGCTTAGTTCTACAAACTCCTCTGTTTGTGTTCCTGCTTCTTTATACAAAACAGGAGCTACAGTCGGTGTCTCGGTCTGCATTTCTTCTTCAACTGCGTCTTCTGTCTGGGTTCCTGCTTCGGCACGAGCACGAATCGACGTCTTCGGCGATGCAGAGGTTAGGGGGGTAACCTGAGGGGTTGGGGGAGTAGGGGGAGGAGGTAGAGGGCGGGAGTTTGGCGATACGGAGAGGATGAGGGGGTGGGGATGTAGTGCCGGGATTGAGGAGGTTGGGAGGAAGGTTGGGTGGTTTGTGGTACAGGAGGTAGGTTCGTTCTAGGATCGAACGCTGGGTTGCTGGGGGAGGTTTTCCTGGTCGGTGATGGTTTGCCCGAGGTCTTGCAGGTGGAGGAGGGATGCCCTTCGCCTTCCTTTTCCAAATCCTCTGCAGTCTGACTGGGCATCCCTTAAACCAAGCATGATGTTGCTGGCTGCAGTTAGGGCATCGGGCAACTGTGTGGCCCTTTTCCTTGTACTTTTTCAAGCACACTTCTGTCTCGTGTTTTGCACTGCACACTCCACAGATGTGTTCTGATTTACATTCGTTTTTGTGGTGTCCATACCTCTGACACTTGAAGCATCTCAGAGGCTCTGGTACGAAGGCTTCGGTCTCGTAAGTGCCAAGAATCCCAAGGCTGACCCTGGCTGGAATTTGGCCCTTGAAGGTCGCTTCTATCTTTAGAGTTTCCTGTTCATCTTTTGCAGTACATCTCTTGGCTTCCATAATGTTGGGAACCTCGAGGACTCTTTCGATAGTGATGTATTTCGGGGACTTTGCAGATCATCCCCTTCTGTGATTTTTGAAGCAGGATCAAATAGGTGGCACAGGTTGTCTTTCTTCAGTAGTTCAGCAGCGTTTTGGTCCTTGGGAGTAATTATAAATTTATCCCCTTAAATTCGGGTATGGCTATGAGGTTGGCTTCTGGATATTTTTTCTCAAGGGCCCTGACTGCAGCATACGAAGTCTGGCCCTCGATTGTGACAGCTTTAAACTTCGGAAGTGTTGGAAATTCCACATAACTCACCGTATTCGGTGCTGAATTCGTAGGGATCAGGTTATTGTTGGTCGAAGTTGGTGGCAAAATCTTCTTCTGTTTCTTCTTCTTCTTCTTCTTACTGTAGAGAAGCCTTGCTCGTCCTCCAAGGGCGGGTCCTCCCTGTGGATTACCGGGCGAAAGGGGTCTCTTAGAGGCCATACTTGTCAAAATTATAGGTTTAAAATGACGAGAGTTACGTAACGCGCCTGTGCACGAAATTACGTAACCTGTCATCTACCGGGTTCTTGATGGATGACATTAAACGTGAGGCTAACAGGATTATTGAGACTGTCAATGCAGCTGCCGATCGTAGGGGACTACGACCTTGGCTACATATACGGGAAACGTAAAACCCATAAACCACGGGAACCCGTTACGCCCCATTATTAGCCAAATTCCCGCTCCTACATACCGCTTGCGAAGAAATTGAATCTATTTTGACTCCTTATGTTCCAGATGACCACAGTTTGAAGTCATCTGGCCGAGTTTTTAGAAGCACTGAAAACAGACACCCCCGGAGGAGCTATTGCATCGATGGACGTGGAGTCCCTCTTCACGAACGTCCCCGTGGATGAAACAATTCAGATAATCTTGGATCGTGTATATAGAGACGACTCCACGCCCCCATTAAACATCTCTGAGCATGCCCTCCGAAAACTCCTTGAAAAGTTTGTACAAAAAGGCCCCTTTCTCCACCCAACAGAGAGGACATATGTACACACAGAAAGACGGTGTAGCGATGGGTTCTCCCCTCGGAGTACTTTTCGCGAACTTCTACATGGGTGCTGTGGAACGTCGGGTATTCGCCAACATCGAGAAGCCGTCTATGTACTGTCGGCCAAAAAACTCGTGGCAGAGTTTCATAATTTTTCGTTCACCTGCCTGACGCACGATTCATGTCTTATTTATCTATTTTTCTTTTCAAAGATGGAAGAAATAATGTGTAATGACGTTAAAAACAGTCACTGATATCTTTAGAACATTATGTTATGTTATTGTGTAAAACTATTTTCCATATAGCAAAATTGACGTGAACGAAACGAAAGTGATAAAAAACGTCATATCACAACCATAGATATACATTACCAAATAGATAGGAGACACCTATCACTAGTAGTATCACATAAACATAGTCCTTAAATTATCATTTCAATATTAAGTTGAAGGTAGTTGAACTATTTCATTTGTTAAATTTTACAGAAAACTTTGGAATCTCATAAAACGCTATCAAATTTAAAAACAAAAAGAAACAAAAAACGATATCGTAACATTGTGAACCAGGCGACCTCACTCTATTGCTTTTGATTTCATGTGCACGGGAATCTAATGTCAATGTGTCGTTTATCGGTCTAAGAAACATCCCTCGATGAGCGAGAGAATTATTGCACTGCATTCGGTGCAAGTTCCTGTTGGAGAGATATCAAGAAAGCTTAATAAACCGCGAGAGAATCATACATAGATGAATAAAATTATTTAAAGAACGGCAAAATTTAGATTATGGCGTAGAGGTGGAACACCTCGGAGCACCACAAGAGAGCAAGACAATACAGTAGTGTAAATGTTGCTGAGCAACATTCACTTGTGAACTTTGAATTCTAATGCCTCGTCACGACATTGCTGAACCAGGAATCATAACTAGCTCTACGCTTATGACAGGTGTCTGATGAATACTTTAGATGGAGAGAAGAGATTTTTAAATCTACACTCGAAATCTTTGATAGTTGTCTAATGAATAAGTCTAATGAATAGGCAAACTTATCTTTGATGATGAGAGATTCAGTTAGGCTTACTCTTTTTGTTTTGTTTTTATCGGTGGCCAGTGAATACCACGGATAGGGAGGGAAACGGTTTCAACGATGCATACATTTTTTTCTTCAAAACCTGAAGAATACATTTTATTGAGAGATACTTTATTAACATCGGCCTAATCCTTCCATCACTCCTATACGCCACCTCCGCTCTCTTCTACATCTCAGGCGACTTGATCCGACTTCTCGCTACGAACTCCATCGTGCGAAAGCATC
>NC_087201.1:164274265-164316044 GCF_015104395.2 Macrobrachium nipponense
TATAAGTTTGTCTCTGTTCCTCCTCCATAAGTAATGTTTTATTTTTTCAAGTAATACCTATTCTAGTAAGTAGTAAGAAGTATAACGAAATGAATGTTTAACTTTTGCCTAAGTTAAACATACAACAAGTAACTAGTCCTAGACCACGATGACATCTCCCTTTAACCATATGTAGGGGGGCATTGCCGTCTGTGCACCTCAAGGGGTGCCTTGTAGGCATTACTAGTGGGTCTTTGCCCCCTAGATTCAACCCCTCACGTTCATTTTACAATTTTACAGTACCTCCATTCGTATTATCTTAACCACATCTTGGTATCCATCCTTCTAACACTTGATTCATAGTGTTACTGCTTTGAGGTTTTCCTCCTGTTACACCTTTCAAAACTTTTTTTACTTTCAGTTTCCCTTTCAGCTCTGAATGACCTCATGGGTTCCTGCGCTTGGCCTTTGGCCTAAACTCTACAGTCCATTCCATATGTGAATCCAGGTCCAGTAGGCAGGTTACAATGTTCAGGGTCTCAGTTTTCGGTCAGGCCTTGAGGAATGAGGTCACTCGAATTCGGTTTTAGACAAAAAGAAAATAAACAGTATAAAACTCATTCGGTATGTTGCCTGGATATGGCTACATTCTGTATACCAGGAATCCAAACCAGGAATCCAAACCAGGATTCCAAACCAGGAATCCGGGAATGGAGAACAGCTACTGCATACCAGAAGCAGTGTGCGTAGAATCAGACAGTAAGATAGCTGTCGATATTGAGGTCGTACATATTTGTACTGAAGTTCCTGGAACCGTTAGTACAACGAATACTGAAGCTGTTTTATGAGGAAGTTTCTTTTGCTCGTAATCCCTGCAGGAAGCAGTGCCATCAGTGCACTTCAGGCGGTGCACTGTAAACATTATTTAAAGTTCTTTGCAGCGTCCCATCGGCCCCTAGCAGCAACCCCTTTCATTTCTGTCTGTACTTCTGCTCATATTCTTTCTTCCATCATATTTTCGACCCTGCTTTGAGGTTTTCCTCCTGTTTCATCTTTTAAAACTCCTTTATATTTTTTTTTCTTTCAGTGCTGAATGAAAAATATTCACCTATCAAAACGTTTGTGTATACATCAGCTATATTCTTAACCAATCTGGAATTATTCCTAGCATTAAAATCCAACAAGTATTTGGTCCAGACTTATAAGCCTAAACCACTTTTTTTTCTCCTCTATTCCAGATGTACATTCTATCTTTGATATCTAATAGTTCTCTGAAGGATGGTAGATATGACATATCCTCCCTCTTACTTAATGTAACTTGATTCTCTTATCAAAGCTCGTGGGCATATACCATTTTATTGCCTCCCTGTATTTATTCCCATTTATTGTATTTTTTGTTTTGTTTTTGTTTTTTGTGGGGTGGGGGTTACCTTCGTTTCATTATGAAGGTATGTTTACAGGTTGCTGTTTATAGTCTGTAAATAAAACTAATCGCTTCCTCCTACCGATACCTGACATAGCCAATACCCACAGAATAAGTCTACTTCACTCAATGACACGAATTCAGTATTTTTACAAGAAAGTAGGGACAAGCAAAAATATGCAGTGACTGATAAAACTTACTTGAACATTTCTGGGGTCTTCGTGGAATTCTCCTAAAAGGAAGCTTATAACTTTGTAATTCCCCAAAGCTTAACTCGTTAAGGTAGATAATGAACTAAGAGTCCAGAGCTCTCGGAGTTACATGTTGTTTGCAAAGTTTGTATACGCATGATGAACAGGGCGTGAAGATTATGATTTATTTCGAGGTCCAATATCTGGGTGGAGTTTCTCTCTCTCTCTCTCTCTCTCTCTCTCTCTCTCTCTCTCTCTCTTCTTCTTCTTCTTCTTCTTCTTCTTCTTCTTCTTCTTCTTCTTCTTCTTCTCTCTCTCAATCGTTTTGTTATATGCAATTAAAACTATCTCAGATACTTTCAGAAAGAAAAGAGAAGCACTTTGCCTCACTTTTCAGTCCAAAGTGAATCTCTCTCTCTCTCTCTCTCTCTCTCTCTCTCTCTTCTCAGTCGTTTTGTTATATACCATTAAAACTATCTCAGGAACTTTGAGAAAGAAAGGATAAGCGCTTTGCCTCACTTTTCAATCCGAAATGAATCTCTCTCTCTCTCTCTCTCTCTCTCTCTCTATCTCTCATGTAATGTAAGTCAACCCATTTTGTCTGCAGTTTTCGATCTCTGATAATTTTCGTTTATTTTTGAAAGAAATTTAGAAATGCATAATTGTTTTAATAACAGGTATTAAAACTGCCCTTACTCCATTAGCCTTTTTTTCACCTTCAGCGGAAGATTCCGAACCCTTTCCTCTCTCTTCTGGGATATTCTATTACGGCTTCTCTTAGTCCACAGGGGATTTGAACCTTCTCTCTGGTTGACGTCAATGGCTCGTTTCCTTTGCTCAGGATCATAATGGGAGGCTGTTCTTTCTCTCTGTTATTTCTTTCTTTTTTTCTGTCTTTCTGTATCCTAATATTACTTGTTTCAATTTATTTGCTCGTCTCTTTTCTTTATTTTGATACCTGTTTCATTTTTGCCAGTTGCTGAACCTTGGTTGCAGAGACCTTTGTATGAATTGCAAAGCGTTTAAGAGGCAGTTAGTTTCGGCGTTTCAATATTTTTTTATTCTTATTTTCTATGTGTATAGGACATTGTTAAAAACGGAGCACTATATGAAATAAATGTTCAAGTTATATATTCAGACGAGTAGTGTCTGAAGCCTTCTGACAAGATTTTAACCAAAGTCAGTAATTAATATTTATATAATTTTTTTTTGGTTTTAAAGAGACTAAATCAAAGTCTTTTAATAAAACGTGAAAGTTCTAGAAAAATTAGATAGATAGTAAGTAGAATATTTACGATAGCACGAAAACGAAATAAAACATAGGCAATATGATAAAATAATATTGCAGATATATAAAAGTTAAGTATATCTTAGTTTAACCAGACCACTGAGCTAAGTAACAGCTCTCCTAGGGCTGGCCTGTAGGATTATATTATTTTTTACTTGGCTAGAAACCGATTTGTTACTTAGTAAAGGGACCTACAGCTTATTGTGGGATCCGAACCACATTATGTCGAGAAATAAATTTCCTGTTTCCGTATTGGTGGCAGTGGGGAGCAAACTCGGGCTACCAGATTGATAGGCGAGTACGCTATCCACTCATCCAATGAGGTTTTATAAAACAGTAGACAGCGATTCTTTATATACTTTCATATACTGTATGTCTCGTAATCATGGGTCCTCATCATCTCTCACTTCCTCGCTGGACGAGTACGAGTGGTTTACGTGCTCGCCTACCGATTCGGTAGTCGTGAGTTCGATTCCACGCTCTGCCAACGTGGAATAAGAGGAATTTATTTCTGGTGATTAGAAATTAATTTCTCGATATAATGTGGTTTGGATCCCACAATAAGCTGTAAGTCCTGCTGCTAGGCATCCAATTGGTTCCTAGACACTTAAAAATATCAAATCCTTCGGGCCAACCCTTGGAGAGCTGTTAATCAGCTCAGTGACTTGGTTAAAGTAAGATAAATTTCATCATCTTTCGACTTCTGTTTTGTTCTAACTTCCTCTCTAATATTCTTATACTTCCTCAACGATATTTTTTACATGATCTATTTTAGCTTCGCCTACCATCTTCTTACTTCGTTCTACTCTGCGTTTTTCTCTCTCTGCTTGTATCTACTTCTGTTTTTGTATTCTCATCTTATCTCCCATTTTATATATATATATATATATGTATGTATATATATATATATATATATATATATATATATATATATATATGTGTGTGTGTGTGTATATATATATTATATATATATATATATATATATATATATATATATATATATATATAATATATATATAATTATATATATATATATATATATAAACATGGGGAAAACCCATGTATTCATAAGGTAAGCGTGGACACGAAACGGAAGGCAGACCCCCACACCCATTTCATACACGGCTCTCTCTCTCTCCGGCAGTCACCCCATCAACCCACTCTCTCTCTCTCCACCTCTCTCTCTCTCCATTCTAACAGGTAATGAAAATGAGAGAGTTGCATCATAACATAACGTTTCTTTTATTTACAAAAATAACTAGGTCGATAACTAAGTAAATCCAGTCTTACAGACTAACTTAAAACAATCATTGTCAAGTCACCCAAAAGTCCTGGGAACTCTGTCCCACCGAAATCCAGAACCGTCTGCCAAAGATACAGAACACATCCCGGTAAGTACACACACAAGTTTAAAGACAAAGTTAATAAAATGGAACATCTTACAAGATATCAAAACAAGCCACCCCTTTGGAACTAAATAAAGGTAAACACTTACCCATTCCCAACCGGAATATCACTCACTGATAGATAAAAACACTTTGGCATCTGCCATCATGGCTTCGCCTTCCTCCCGAATGTTCTGTGCAAGTCTTCCCATAAACTTGGCATTATGAATAGAAGAGGCGCACTGCACATACGAATGCACACTTCGACAACGCCTCGCGGTTTCTAGCTGCATCTAGTTTCACAAAGGCACTTTGGGAAGAGTTCATAAACTGTCGTACATTGACTTCCTGAACTAAGCACTTTTATCTCACGCCACCCCCTAGAATCTCATAAATCAGCTACCTAGGTCGTTACTCGCACTGTCCTCCACATTCCATAGGTCACAGAGAACGTACGAACAATATATTATAATCAAAAACCCTATGTCTTACATATATATATATAAAGAGATGACATAACGATAAAAAAACAGGGAGTATAAATATATATATATATATATATATATATATATATATATATATATATATATATATATATATGTATATATATATATATATATATATATATATATATATATATATATATATAGTATACATATCAAACTACAAATGTCCTTCAATATCTAATTCGCTTTACCTCGGGATTAATATATTTCATATATGTTTAACCGAGGGGGAATTTATAAAGCGATAATAGAATTGGCGATCGACAGGCGCGAACCATCGACCTCTCAATTCCAAGACTGTCAGCGAAGCCACAGACCAACCCCGAGGTAGAGCGAATTAGATATTAAAGGACATTTGTAGTTCGATATATGTATATGAATCACGGTAATGTGATAGACTTATATATATGTATATAGATATATATAGATATATAGTAATATACCTAGTATATATATATATATAATTCGTTATATATATGTAGCTATATAGATATACTATATATATATCATCTATATATATATATAGATATATATCATATAGTATACTATATATATATATATATATATATATCCTAGTTATTATATATATATATATATATAGAATATATATATATAGATATTATATACTATATATATATATATATATCTAGGATATATATACTAGAAGTATATATATATATATATAGATATATATATAGTATAATATATAGATATATATATAGATCTATTAGTATACTATATATATTTGATATTATATATATATAGTGATATGATATATATATATATATATATATCTATATATATATGTTGAGATATATAGAAAATATGATATATACTAGATATATATATATATATATATATTCATATATTTATATATATATATATTATATATAGTATATAGTATATATATATATAGATATATCGTATATATATATATATACTATATAGTATATATATATATCCATCATATATATAGTATAATATATAGATAGTAGATATATATATATATATATAATATAGATATATATATATAGATATATATATATATATATGGATATATATATATATATATATATATATATATATATATATATATTTATATATTATATATAGATATATATAATAGTATATATATATATAGATATATATATATATATATATATTATATGTATGTATATATATATATATATATATATATATATATATATATATATATATATTATGTATATATTATATATATATATATATATATATAATATATATATACTATCATATATATGTATATATATACATGTATATATATATATATATATATATATATATATATATATATATATATATCCTATAATATATATATATGTATATATGGCTATATATATATATTATATATATATATATATATATATATATATATATATATATATATATATATATATATATATATATATATATATATATATATATATATATATATATATATATATATATATATATATATATATATATATATATATATATATATATATATATATATAAGCGATTCCACAGAAAATGAAAGTCAGAAATCAAGTGCTATATATATATATATATATATATATATAATATATATATATAGATATATATATATGATATATATATACTATAGTTATATATATATACATATTATATATAATATATATATATAGATATATATATATGTATATATATATATATATATATATAATATATATATATGGATGTATATATATATATAGTATATATATATATATATATATATATATATATATATATATATATATATATATATATATATATATATATATATATATATATATATATATAGTATATGGTATATATATATATATATATATATATATATATATATATATATATATATATAGTATATATATATATATATATATATATATATATGTATATTAATAGTATATATATATATATATATATATATATATAATATATATATATATATATATATATATATATATATATATGCTTAAAAAATAACAGTAGATGCACGTGACTTCATAAATAAGCGAATTCCACAGGAAAATGATAGTCAGAAATCCAAGCGCTTTCGTCTTTACTCAGATATTGTCAAGGTACCATTTTAGGGTGATAAGTGTGATATTCGGGAGGTGTTGTCTCTCAAAAAATTCCATATGCGCCCAATTATTAGTACTGTAGGATCAATTGCTTATAAACTATCTAAATATCTTACTAAACTGTTATCCCCGCTACTAGGAACTGTATCTAATTCACACCCGGAATTCTCTTGATCTTGTAGAGAAATTAAATAACATTGAACTAAACCCTAGCGATATTTTTGTCAGTTTTGATGTATGTTCTTTGTTTACAAAAGTCCCTATAGACTCTGTGCTAGAATATTTAAGTAATGAACTTGTACTGCATGAGTTGCCTATGTCCGTTAGTCACATAATTTCCTTAATTAAGTTATGCATTTGTGATTGCAGATTTATTTTTAATGGTGAATATTACCAACAAATATTTGGTATGGCCATCGGTAACCCTTTATCACCTCTCCTTTCAAACTTACATATGGAATTTTTTGAGAGACAACACCTCCTGAATATCACACTTATCCCCTTAAAATGGTACCGATATGTCGATGATATCTTAGTAGTCTTACCTGGTGGTATCGATGTAAATGATTTACTGTCTAAATTGAATAATTTAGTGCCATCCATAAAATTCACTGTTGAAATTGAAAATAACAATATCATCCCTTTCCTAGATGTATTAATACATAGAGAATCTTTCCAATGCAAATTCAGTATTTACAGAAAGACTGCAAATAATTTAACATATGTACATTTTTATTCTGGCCACCATCTTTATATTCTAAATTTCTATTTTTTCTTCTATGTTCCTACGCGCTTTGCGTATCACGAGTCCACAATATCTGGACCAAGAAATAGAATACATAAAAAAGATAGGAAACGATCTCTGCTACCCACCTCATTTGATTGATTTATGTTATCAAAAAGCTCATAAAAAGTTTTATAATGTTGCTATTAATGAAAAAGAAATGCCTAAAAATGTACTTAGCTTACCTTATTTTCGTAGATTTGAAACCATATAATCATTATTTAAATCGTTTAATGTTAATGTAGTGTTCTCTTATAACAATACCATTAAAGATATGCTAATTAAGAATAGTCCCGTAACAAATAACAAAATCATTTACAAAATTCCTTTTAAGGATTGCCCATCGTTTTACGTTGGTCAGTCTAGTAAAACTTTATGGGTTCGGATTAAGCAGCATATATATTCAGTTAGAACAGCCCAGACTTCAAATGCACTGTTTATCCATCTGAGTGAAAAATCTCATTGTATTAATTTGGGTGATACCTCGGTAATTGATAGATCTAATGATTATGTTTCAAGAAATTTACTGGAATCGGCAATTATAAAAATCACTAATAAAAACAACCTAAATCTTAGTCTGGGAATGTACCATTTGGACCCATATATTTGTAAGATGTTTATGAAGGACCTCCAAATAAATGAACAACTAATAAATTAGTCCCACAAGTATATAGTTATTATTTCTCTCTCTCTCTCTCTCTCTCTCTCTCTTCTCTCTCTGTCTATGTATCTCTCTCTCTATCCCCTCTCTCTCTCTCTCTCCTCCCTCTTTCTCTTGCTCGATATATATATATATATATATATATATATATATATATATATATATATATATATATATATATTTATATTTCTTTCGTCTTTTCATTGATGTATATGCTCCCGTGTTGTTTTCAAAATGTACTGTTTTCTGGAAGAATCACTTGTTTACGGCGGGTATCCTTCAAAGTGTGGCTACCCTATGGCGACTCCTCCTCTCTGTAGAGTGAAAAAATCGCCCTTATGGCTAATCTGGTAGTGTCAGTTTGTATATTAAACCTTCTTTTGACTATGGTGTTCTTTGTAAAATCAGTGTGCCTCAGTAAAGGGTCCGAATAGGACCGAAAGTACTCGGCTATCTCGCTTTTTCATTTTTTTTTTCCTTCGTGGCAAAAAAACCTTTATTTATACATAGCATCACGTTTTATACACTTCGTGATCAAGTTATTCATGTATAGATATATATATATATATATATATATATATATATATATATATATATATATATATATATATATATATATATATATATATATATATATATATACATACATACATACATATCATATATATAGATATATATATATATATATATATATATATATATATATATATATATATATATATGTATGTATATATATATATATATATATATATATATATATATATATATATATATATATATATATATGTATATATATATATATATATATATATATATATATATATATATATATATATATATATATATATATATATATATATATATATATATATATACACGTGATACCTCAATTTATTACCTGTCAGATCCAGTTATAATTTTTACAATAAACATAGACTTTGGAATCAGTCCTTTTAAAAGTTAACTAAAGCAAATGATGACCTCTTAACTGAACAAGTGAAATGAAGAGGTACCACATGTTCATGCTCTAACTCTAAAACCAAACTCCTTTCCTTAAAATAGCTGTGGCTAAAATACATTTTCTTTTAGAGGCGCACAGTTCCAGCAATGGCTTCCTTTTCAGGTGACAAATTCCCCTTTACTCTGATTTACCTCGGACGCTCGCAGTGGACCTCTGCACTATTATTCTCCCTTATTCCTACCCACCATTTGGATGGACGAAACGGCTACCCGTTTTTCCCCTACACAAAGATGTCATATTTCCACAAAAATCTCACCTTATACTTTCTCACTCTTTTCTGTTCAAGGATTTGGAGACTTTGTTTTAAAACATTTTTTCATATTCTGCTAGCCTTCATTTCACATAAGCACAATTCATAAACGGAAACAGGTTTTTTTTCTTCAAATAAATTATTGTAGTTTTTGTAACTTTAAATGTTCTACTTGTATTCCCTCTCATGCCTATATTACCTATTAACACCAGACACGACCAAATGGCCTTAATATTCTTTCATATAATACTATCTTGCTTCAGTGAAAAAGCATATAAAACATCATTTTTTCCTGTTCAAAGCAATGTCTTACGATATTTTTCCCATCTATACTACATGCAAATATTCTCAGACATTTAAATTCAATATATCTTAGTCTTCAATATATCTGCGTCAAAGGTAGAAATATGGTCTTGGACACATTGTCTCAGTGCTTTTAGGAATTCCCAGACCATACAGAAAACCAAGAATACCAATATATTTTTTTTATTATCATACTACATGCAAATATTTACAGACATCTAGATTCAATATATTTTAGTCTTCAATATAACCTACATCAAAGATAAAAGTGTAGTGCTGGACACTGTTTCAGGGCTTTTGAGAATTCCTAGACCATACAGAAAGCCAAGAATGACAATGTTTTGTTTCCCGGTCTGCAACAAAAGCTAGTGACCTCTGTTGACCTCGGAGAAAGAGGAGAACCTGTTTGTTGTCAAGAGTAGAACAGTAAATACTTCGAATTTCTTCTAGCGTCGAAAGTCAAAATCATCTTCAGTGATAAAAATCATGAAGAAGGAATCTTGAGTTTTTTTATATATATAACAGGGTTTTAGAGGGATTGCTACCTTTGACGCTCCAACTCTTCCGGGGCGTTAAATATTTCCTGTCATGCTTAAAATATGCGAGCAAAATCATTCTTCGTTGTGGGTTTTTTATAAGAGAGTTTCAGAAAGTTTCATAACTTTTGCTCTCCAGGTCTTCTGGTGCATTCAATAATTTCTGCCAAGCTAGAATATCCAGGGAACATAATGGTTAGCCTTATCATAGGGCCGGAACTGACGAAATCTTATGTATTTATTTAGAAATAATTTTCACTAAATAATACAAATATAGTTTAGCTCTAACTAGTGTTAGTACTCGCTGTAATGAAAAATACACACAGACACATGCACTCACACCCATATATATATATATATATATTATATATATATATATATATATATATATATATATATATATATATATATATATATATATATATATGTATATAGATATATATATAAGTATATATATATATATATATATATATAGTATATATATATATATATATATATATATATACAGTATATGTAATATAACCTCTAACATTTTCCTGTATGCTCGTACATCTGGCAGCACTGTGCACATTCCATTGCTCTTTCATTATTTTCTCAAAAAATGTTGAAATCCAGGCTGAACTCAATGCCTGTCGCAGTGAGTGGGGTAATAAGAATTTCCAGGAATGCCATCCAATCCAATATCCTCTCGTCTTTCACATCAGTTATTAGGTATATGATAGTGATTTTCCAAGAGTTGGATAGCGTTTAACCTCTTCCTCAAAAATAGGAAATCGCTGTCACCTGATATGTTTGCGATCTGTAATGACATTTTATTCCTATGCTATTGGTTTAAAGATGTGTTTGAGTCTGCTGTCTGTTCTGATACTCACCAGGTATATCATTTCCTTTATTTCAGTTCATTACATTTTTTGCTAAGTCATTCGCTTCTTCACAGACCAAGTAGTACTTCAGATTTACGTAAGGCAAGACTATATATCCCATCCGGCACGAGTTGCATAATGAAACCTAATAGATCTTAACTTTTCTTTCACTAACATTGATTAAACTGAAATGGGTTTCTTGTGCCTCTAACCCCTTCAATTACTCGGCATCCTCCTGATTTAGATCAAATTATACCCCCTTCTCTGGCTGTGTCTTCCACCCCTATAACAAGAGCTAATGGAAATCTAGAGTTATATGAGAAGCCCCAAACTAATTTCTCCCTTGTAAGATTTGTTGTCTTGATAACTCCATTACTCAAGTTACCTTTGCTAGTGAGGTCTTAACCATATATATAAAAGCATACTTTCCCTCATCCATTTGGAAGAATGTGTCTCTAGTGATTTTGTTTAATGGGAAGTAAATTAGAAGGGGTACAAGCAAGAGCAACAAAGTTAATTCCATACATCAGGCAAATAGGTTACCAAAGATGACTAGAGACCCTGAACATGCATGGTTTAGAAACACGACGATTGCGAGGACAACTAATAGAAAAATTCAAAATACTGAGAGGCATAACAAAAGTAGACAGTAACCTATTTACGTTAAACGAAAACCAGACAAGATACAGTGGATGGAACTTCTTCATATACATGATATGTGACACGTGCAACAAACCACCACCAGAAGTTGTAAACACCAATAGTTTGGAAGAGTTTAAATGAAAGCTAGACAAAATTATTAGGAGGGCACTGTGAATGCACAGTAAAACCTGCTCCTAGAGATAAGTGAGCACACGATGTCTCCTTGGATGGACTAACAAGTCTTTGAGACATCCTAATCCTTGTAACTCCTTATGAGTGAAAAAGATCCATCTATCCTCAGATGTTTTACCATAACAAAAGTAGGCAGTAAGCTATTTATGTTAAACAAAAACCAGACAAGAAATAATGGATGGAAACTACAGTTGAAGAGATACAACACATCCCATTGTGGGAACTTCTTTACATAAAAGATATGTGACACATGGAATAAACTGCCACCAGAAGTTGTAAAGAGTAACAGTGTGGAAGAGTTTAAAAGAAAGTTAGACAAAATCATTAGGACACTGCATGAACAGTAAAACCTGCTCCTACAGATAAGTGAGCGCACGATGTCCCCTTGGATGGACTAACAAGTCTTTGAGACATCCTAATCCTTGTAACTCCTTGTAAGTATTCTAGTATTTTAATCTTGCCTTCAGCCTTGTCTTGTTTTCAGAATGTGTCTTTCCTTTGATTTTGCTTAGGAGAAATTCTTGTGTCTTGATGGGAAAGGTAAATATATAAGGCTAAGAAGAGACCAAGTATTCTGATATTTATTTCCCACCAATGAAAAACTGGCCAATCTATAATAATAAAATCCGAGTGGATTTTGTTTGTCTGGCCCGGGTGGAGGCGAATTAGGTAGGGGACAGGAAGGGTAGGGGAGACATGACACAGCCAATCTCCTCCTGCAAACCTGTTTGTCCGCCCTGGGTGTGACCGGGTTAGGTAGAGAATCGAGAGGGTAGGGGAGACAAGATGGGCAGCACCGGGTTCCAGCGCTGTGTGGAGATTACTATCAAGCTCGTATTTTATAATATTTATGAAATATTCCACAGTTAAACTTAACTCCTTTCTTGCATTATAATATTAAATAATTCGCCATCTAAGTGAAAGCAGATTCTTTGAATTCATTATTAATTATTGGACTTTTTTTCTTATATATATGAATTGTATTAGCAGCTCTCAAATATTTTACTGATTAATCTTCAGTTTGGTTGTTGTATTCAGTAACTTTGCATAATCCTTATTTCCACTGTCACCTTGCATCTTAAACTCTACTGCTGAACCCAATATGCGGTGTACTGTGAGCATTACTAAGTTGTTTGCAGCGTCCCTTCGGCCCTTAGCTGCACCCAATTATTTGTCCTTTACTTTACCTCCATTGCCCTTCTTTTCATCAATCTTGCTCTCCAGCCACGCTCATCCCCTCTTTTCCAATGCCCAAAGCGCTGAATGGGTGTCAGTGCCCCAGAGCTTGGCTTTGAAACAGAATTTTTTTACCGAATAATCACTCAGTCTACTCCCAGACCTCTGATTTTATCTGTGCATGACAACTGCCACCTGGGATTGTAATCCTTAATGTTATTTAGTTATTTTCTTTCTTTCAAATTAATCTGCATATTTTTCTAATGGACTGTCCACTTCTAAATTGTTTGGAAATGACAGCAGTAATGCTCCATGTCCAAACATCATCATTGAGGGCTCTGCTCCTCTATGCAAGCTAAGATTTGGCCATTTTAATTTGTCCTTGTTAAGAGCCCAGCTCCTGTTTTCCGTCTCATATCTATGTGTGTTTTCCAGAGGTTCGTTTTCATAGCACCTGCCGTATCAGAAGACCTGTGATTGCTCTCTCTTGGGCTGAGGTCTGTGCGACTCTGTTGCTGGATGATGTAGGGGGAGATATCTCCCAGTTTCAATTTTCGTTGACGATTAGAGTTTTCCTGTCAGGATTAAGAGTAGGGGCATGTTCTTTTTGCATTTATTTTTCGTCGTTGTTTCTGTTCAACCAGCACCAGTTGTGATGTCAGGCTGCTGTTATAGTCTTCCTTTGGGTAGGAATAATAAACAGAAGAGAGAGAGAGAGAGAGAGAGAGAGAGAGAGAGAGAGAGAGAGAGAGAGAGAGAGGTCATAATCACAATGGATACAAAAATAAATTCTAATCGCCTTATCATTGCGCAAATCTGAGGTAATTAATGTTGATACGTTGCACGACATGAGATTGCAAAGAGAACCACTGAAATGGTACCCTGAGAGGAGAGAGAGAGAGAGAGAGAGAGAGAGAGAGAGATGATGGGGTTGGGTGTGGGGGTAAAGAGATGGCGGATTAAGGGTGATATCCCACGACAATGGCGGCGGTCTGCGCAAAAGGGGTATCTGGCTGAACTTTGAATTTTCTATTTTTCTAAGACGTCAAACATTCGGAGTTTTGTGTAACTTTCTCCAATCAATACTGTTGTCGGTTTCGTCGTGAAACCTTCTGTGTCTCCGTTTCAAAATTTTATCTGTATGTGGATTATATTAAAGATGAAATAAAGATATTCAGTATACTTTCTGTGATGTAAACTTATGATACCTTATATTCAATTTTTATTCTAGATGCTAAAGATAATTATAAGAATTGTATATCAAAATGGTTCACACTAAAAAATACAATAAATAGAATCAGCGTACATTCTGTGACGTTAGATCAAGATTCCTTGATTTTAATTCTTAATGTACTAAAGACCCTGCACTTTTATGTATACTTCAAAATAATATTAAGTAACTAATGAATATAGTTTTGAGTTACTAATGTATAGTAAATCCTTCATGTCAGGATAACTGTTTCATTTTTAATTCACACACATGGCAATATCAGAATAACATAGATGAAATAATTCGGTGCAGACATTGGACATAGACATTGGACATGAAGCTATGTAATACCAGAGAAAGAATGAAATACCTCTGATATTTATCTTTGTCACGGGACGGTAAGACGAAGAAATATTTGCACGGCAAGGAATTTATTTGAGAAAATAAATTTCTGCGGGAAATTTATTTTAGAGCCAGATGAAAGTCTGCAGGACATTTATTAGCACCAAATAGATATCTGCGGGAAATTTAGTAGAGCCAAATAAATCCTTGCAGGAAATTTTTTAGAGCCTAAGAGTCGAATAAATTTCTGCAGGAAATTTATTAGAGGCGAATATATTATTTCAGCAGGAAATTTATAAGAGCCTAATAAATTACTGCAGAAAATCTTTTAGAACCAAACAAATTTCATTTCAGTCATTTTTTTTTTTTTTAAATTTATTAGAACTAAAAAAATATCTCCGGGAATTTTTATTAGAACCAAACAAAGTAGGGTATATGTCTAGACTAAATAATTATTTGTATTTAGATAACTGAATTTAAAAAATGCCCTAAAGCGGTTGATAGCAATGTTATAATTAAGCTCTTGTGGCAGGTTTTTTCAATAACTTGTGTCAATTATTGTCCAAAACAGAATTTAATACACCCACATGGAATCGTATGTACTAGATATCCTTTTGTCGTACAGAATACATTGTTATTAAGCCTCGTAGTATAATTAGTGCAGTTCAAAGATTTGTTGGCAAATGAAAATGTTGACGACCCAGTGTGTGTGTGTGTGGTTGGTTGTGTGTGTGTGCGTAATAAATGTATCTAACTCTCACTAGCATCGATAAATGCTAATACGATTGTATAGATTCAACTTTCCTTTTTTATTCCAATTAATGAAAAGTCTACAGGTTCAAACTTCAATTTTGATATCATTTATTGAAGGGTCCCTACCATTATTACTTCTATGCTTTTGCATATTATATAGTTGTGTTTCAAATGTAGTAGGTATTTTACTCACCCAGAACAATTTGTCATTTAGATCTTATGGTGAAACGACACCTTTTACTCAGCTTTAGTATGTTATAAGAAAAGAAATCGGCCACAAAGGATGTTGCTTCCAATATAATAGTTCATAAAATAGAGAAATCTAACGATAACATACATAAATCGACATCATATGTCTCCAGGTTTGACCTTAAATGCTAAATCGGGTTCTGTCACCCGCCTGCCTCTTTGAATTGTATATCCAGGTTAAGCTAATCCTTCAGAGAGAGAGAGAGAGAGAGAGAGAGAGAGCGCCGTGACCTGAGCAGTCGTCTAACTGAATAAACATAGGATGTAGATGGAGTGTATCCAGGAGGATCTGAAGCATTTGTATCCCATGAAGACGCAGATCCGTATATTGTTATGAGAGAGACGTTCGTTTGTTTTCGTTTCAGCCATCTTGGGTGCGTTCGAGCACCGGTTTAAGAAATAAATTAACGTGATTGTTAGTTTTTGTTTCAGTTGTCTTGGAAGCGTTCGAGGGTCAGTTAAAAGATGAAAATTCGGGTATGAGAGTCCAGGTTTGTTTTTGCTTCGATCGTCTTCGATGCGTTCGAGCGTCAGTTAAAAATTGAGCGTTTCCACACTTGTCTCTAGTCTTATGTTGTATTCCTAAGGTACAGCTAGTTCTACGTTGGCCGAGTGCATTTCGCGCTCGGCTACCATTCCGGTGGTCCGAAGTTCGATTCTCGGCTCGGCCAACGTGGAACCAGAGGAATTTATTTCTTGTGAAAGAAATTCATTTCTCCATACAATATGGTTCGGATCCCACAATAAGCTGTAGGTCCCGTTGCTAGATAACCAATTGGTTCCTAGCCACGTAAAAAATATATCTGATCCTTTGGGCCAGCCCTAGGAGAGCTGTTAATCAGCTTAGTGGTCTGGTAAAACTAAGAGATACTAAAACTAAACTACAGCTTCTAATTTCAAGCAGTTAAGGCTAGATCACTGTTGGTTAACTATTCCCAAAACTGACGTAGCCTACCTAGAGATATGCAACGTTTCCTATCCAGGAGTAGAATGTTTACATGAAGCGTAAAATCGATAAATAACGGTATTTATTAAACTTTATTGAAATTAATGGTGGACCAATTATACTTACTGTAATATTAATGATTCTTAAGGTTTTGAATGAGCAATTATAGAAGATATTTATGTTCCAACAAAGTTCACTGTAGCCTGAAGCTGTAATTAGAGATTAAATGAAGAAATGTGCAGAAAGAATTGATGAATTGGCTTTCCCCGCCATTTAATTTCAGAGCTGTAGACCGACCTGGGATGATATTCTATAATCATAAAGGCATTTGGACAAAATGTTCTGGTCTCTGGTACAAGGAAAATAAGTAAAAATTAATAATAATATGAGAAAATATACAAAAACTAATGAACATAAAAACATAAAATAAACTTAATAGTGGCAGTGATATTAACAACTAATCTGATGATACCAGATTCGACTCTCCATCCACTTAAAAAGTTCTCAGAAAAATTAAAACATAAATTCGAAAGGTGTAGGTCTGTGACAAGGGTAATCAAAGAAGTTCTTAGCTATAAATGCTTCAAATCCCAATTCCTTGCTTGCAATCACGCATTTGATATCTAGTTCAGAGAATTAAATTCGAAATTTCCCTAATTCATGACAGGCGGCTTTCTCGAAATGATTCGTCATTCGGGAATAATGAAATCAGTGATGATATAGACTCTGTTGCAATAACCATGCAACTTTGAATAGACCTCTGTCAATCAAATCTTGCGACGATATCATCTGGCTTGAATTTACATAAACAATTATTTGAGCAAAGTTACGACACACTCTTCAACAGCTCGTGAGATCTCCTGCTGGCATTATAAATGGGTATGTGTGTGTTTGTGTGTGTGTGTGTGTATGTATGTTAGCAATCAATCATAAGTTAAAGGGAAGAGATGTTTAAGGAGACTATTCAGATGTTCATTGGGTAACCTACTACTTCAGCGAATCAACTTGAAAGTTGAGATGGATTCTGGAAATGGATTCTGGAGCAGCAGTTCGCCAAGTCTTGTTGGCTTGTTGTCAAAGTTCCGCGTCTTCACAGGAGATACCTGATGCTAAGGTCATCAAAGCGTCATGAAATTCTGTTCATGCATGTGTGATATATGCTTTAGTTTAAAGGAAATATAGTCGCCTTAGTAAGGGAGTCTCACGTTGCATATTTACATTTCATGTCCAATGTGTATATATATATATATATATATATCTATATATATATACCTATAGTATATATATATATATTATATATATATATATATATATATATATATATACATATATATAGTAAGTATATTGTGTGTGTGTGTGTGCGTGTGTGTGTGTGTGTGTATGTATATATATATATATATATATATATATATATATATATATATATATATATATATATATATATATATATATAGTATATATATGATATATATATATATTATATATATATATATAATATATATATAACTATATATATAGTATATATATGTATATATATATATATATATATATATATATATATATATATATATACTGACAAATTTTTTGATTGCTCCTACTACATTGTTATCAGGATAATTTGCGATATATACAGACAATTTTTGCATGGTCCTACTACACTGTCAATCAGGATAATGTGCGATATAAAAGACAATTAACCCAAATACTTCCAAGAATCATCGAATAATATATCTTGAAAAATAGATTCCAAAGATCTAGAAGTTTTCCCTTTTCTGAAACCTAATTGAGAATGTCATTTAAAGCTAGCTATTCCACAACAATTCCTTATTAATTCCTTCTGTCTCGCCGACATAGTCTATTTTTAGCATTCTAGCATTCCTAGTATAAAAAAACAAAATCCTATAGTAGCACGAATCTTCAAACGCAGAAACAAATCCACAGTGATGTAAATGAAAATTTATTTAATTTTAATACTTAAGGGATAGCTTTCGGGAATCTGTTCTGGTTCCCTTTTATTTTCAATCTGCTTTTAAAATTAAATATGTGTACATTACATAACAATGGTTTTTGATTCTCCATTCCTAGTATTCCTAGTACTGATAAAGAAACCCACAAAATTTCTGTGTATAACGTGTTTACTTATAAGTATTTAAATTTTTTTTCTTAGCCATCATATAAATGATGGCTCAACAAGAAGAAGTTCCAGAAGACTGCTGGACCTTGACCCAGGCTGACAACCTACACATCTCTTAAAAATGGGTCACAGATAGGGCCTGGAAGTACTCGAGTGTTGAGAAAAATAAAATGCAAATATTTATAAGTAAACACGTTATACACAGTAACTTTGTGAGTTTCTTTTCCAATCTTAAGAAGAAAACTGAAAGAAGTTTTGTTTGATTCCTAGTATTGTTTATTCACAGTCGCCTCTGTGAATCCAACATGCATATCTCTCTCTCTCGCCTTTGTTCCCTTCAACCCTCTTTCTTCTGCGTTCACGGAACTCCCGCAAATCAACAATTCTGCAACGTATTTGTGCTCATGGCGGGATTTCCAAAGGAATTAGCACGCGTGCAATGTCTCTCTCTCAATATCATCTCGGTGGCTACAATTCCTAGTGGCTTACAATTCCTGGTGGCTCACAATTCCTGGTGGCTCCGTTCATGGTGGCGGTAGATCCTGTCTGATTCAATGGCGTCTGCACACATCCCCCAATTAATACTTTAATCGACGTCACGCATTTTGGTTTAATTTTTTTGGCGTCCCTTTTTTGCAATGTAGATTCAGTCTAACTAATTGCTATCAGTTTTAATGTTCTCTTAACTATTTTCAATATTATTACTGTTTTCACCATGATACGACGCATGTTCCATTTTTTTCTGGCGTCACTTTTTTTGCAAGGTAGATATGCAATCTAATTGTTATCAGTTTTAATGTTTTTTAACTATTCTCAATATACTGCTATATTACAATTATACGAATGCTATCTTTTATACTGCTTCAGCAACTGTATGGATATTGCCGATTTATTCATTTTTTTTATGTTATCTCCTGAATCTAGATTGTGTATGGTATTTTCTATACTTTGTACATTCCCTGTTTGTGGCGTTGAGCTGAAATAGAATATATTATTATTATTATTATTATGCTCTATCACAGTCCTCCAATTCGACTGGGTGGTATTTATAGTGTGGGGTTCCGGGTTGCATCCTGCCTCCTTAGGAGTCCATCACTTTTCTTACTTATGTGTGCCGTTTCTAGGATCACACTCTTCTGCATGAGTCCTGGAGCTACTTCAGCCTCTAGTTTTTCTAGATTCCTTTTCAGGGATCTGGGATCGTGCCTAGTGCTCATGATTATTGGGTACGATTTCCACTGGCATATCCCATATCCTTCTTATTTCTATTTTCAGATCTTGATACTTATCCATTTTTTCCCTCTCTTTCTCTTCAACTCTGGTGTCCCATGGTATTGCGACATCAATGAGTGATACTTTCTTCTTGACTTTGTCAATCAACGTAACGTCTGGTCTGTTTGCACGTATCACCCTATCCGTTCTGATACCATAGTCCCAGAGGATCTTTGCGTGATCGTTTTCTATCACTCTTTCAGGTTGGTGCTCGTACCACTTATTACTGCAAGGTAGGTGATGTTTCTTGCACAGGCTCCAGTGGAGGGCTTTTGCCACTGAATCATGCCTCTTTTTGTACTGGTTCTGTGCAAGTGCCGGGCATTCACTTGCTATGTGGTTTATGGTTTCATTTTTCGTATTGCACTTCCTTACTATTGGGAGAGATGTTATGTCCGTCTATCGTACTTTGAACATATCTGGTTCTTAGGGCCTGATGCTGTGCCGCTGTTATCATTCCTTCAGTTTCCTTCTTTAGCTCTCCCCTCTGTAGCCATTGCCAATTGTCATCGCTGGCTAGTTCTTTAGTCTGTCTCATGTATTGTCCGTGCATTGGTTTGTTGTGCCAGTCCTCTGTTCTTTCTGTCTTTCTCCGGTCTCTGTATATTTCTGGGTCTTCGTCTACTTTTATTAGTCCTTCTTCCCATGCAATCTTTAGCCACTCGTCCTCACTGGTTTTCAGATATTGCCCCAGCTGCTCTGTTTTCGATGTTGACGCAGTCCTCTATACTTAGTAGTCCTCTCCCTCCTTCCTTTCGTGTTATGTATAGTCTGTCCGTATTTGCTCTTGGGTGTAGTGCTTTGTGTTAATTTGTCATTTGTTTCCTGGTTTTCTGATCTATGGTGCGGTTCTGCCTTCGTCCATTCCACTATTGTTCCTGCGCTGTATCTGATTACTGGCACTGCCATGTGTTTATGCTTTCATCATATTTCCGGCGTTGAGTTTGACTTGAGTATCGCCTTGAGTCTCTGCATATATTCTTTCCTGATCGTGTCCTTCATCTCTTGGTGTTTATTATCTCCTCCTTCCATTATTCCCGGAGGTATTTGTATCCGGTCTCATCTATGTGTTTGATGTTGCTCCCATCTGGTAGCTTTATCTTCAGTTCTCATTGCTTTGCCTTTTTGTATGTTGACTAAGGCCCATTTTTCTATTCCAAACTCCATCTGATGTCCTCAGATACAATCCTTACAGTCTGGATTAGGGTATCTATTTCCTGATGCTCTTACCATACAGCTTGATGTCGTCCATGAACATCAGATGGTTGATTTTGTTGCCTCTTTTCTTGAGTTGGTACCCGGCGTCCATCTTCTGTAGTACTTTTGTCATGGGAATCATGGCTACTACGAAGAGTAGTGGGGACAGTGAGTCGCCCTGGAAGATCCCTCTCCTGATATTAACCTCTGCTAGTCTTATTCCAGAGCTTGTAAGTATTGTATTCCAGTTGCCGCATTGTATTTTTCTTGAAGGAAGCTGATGGTATTTTCCTCTGCCCCATATATTTTCAGGCAATTCTATTAGCCATGTGTGTGGTATCATGTCGAAGGCTTTCTTATAGTCTATCCATGCCATGCTTAGGTTGGTTTTCCTTCTCCCTACTGTTCTTCATTACCATTTTTATCTATGAGGAGCTGGTATCTTTTGTGCCCCTACACTACCTTCTGCAGCCTTTCTGTTTTATTTATTATTTGATTATTATTTTTTTTTTTTTTTTGCTCTATCACAGTCCTCCAATTCGAACTGGGTGGTATTTATAGTGTGGGGTTCCGGGTTGCATCCTGCCTCCTTAGGAGTCCATCACTTTTCTTACTATGTGTGCCGTTTCTAGGATCACACTCTTCTGCATGAGGCCCGGAGTACTTCAGCCTCTAGTTTTTCCAGATTCCTTTTCAGGGATCTTGGGATCGTGCCTAGTGCTCCTATGATTATGGGTACGATTTCCACTGGCATAATCCCATATCCTTCTTATTACTATTTTCAGATCTTGATACTTTCCATCCAGTTTTTTCTCTCTTTCTCTTAACAACTCTGGTGTCCCATGGTATTGCGACATCAATGAGTGATACTTTCTTCTTGACTTTGTCAATCAACGTCACGTCTGGTCTGTTTGCACGTATCACCCTATCCGTCCTGATACCATTAGTCCCAGAGGATCTTTGCCTGATCGTTTTTCTATCACTCCTTCAGGTTGGTGCTCGTACCACTTATTACTGCAAGGTAGCTGATGTTTCTTGCACAGGCTCCAGTGGAGGGCTTTTGCCACTGAATCATGCCTCTTTTTGTACTGGTTCCTGTGCAAGTGCCGGGCAATTCACTTGCTATGTGGTTTATGGTTTCATTTTTCATATTGCACTTCCTACATATGGGAGAGATGTTATTTCCGTCTATCATACTTTGAACATATCTGGTTCTTAGGGCCACTGATCTTGTGCCGCTGTTATCATTCCTTCAGTTTCCTTCTTTAGCTCTCCCCTCTGTAGCCATTGCCAATTGTCATCGCTGGCTAGTTCTTTAGTCTGTCTCATGTATTGTCCGTGCATTGGTTTGTTGTCCAGTCCTCTGTTCTTTCTGTCTTTCTCCTGTCTCTGTATATTTCTGGGTCTTCGTCTACTTTTATTAGTCCTTCTTCCCATGCACTCTTTAGCCCACTCGTCGTTCACTGGTTTTCAGATATTTGCCCAGTGCTCTGTTTTCGATGTGACGCAGGTCCTATACTTAGTAGTCCTCTCCCCTCCTTCCTTTCGTGTTATGTATAGTCTGTCCGTATTTGCTCTTGGGTGTAGTGCTTTGTGTATTGTCATTTGTTTCCGGGGTGTTTTCTGAATCTATGCTGCGGAGTTCTGCCTTCGTCCATCCACTATTCCTGCGCTGTATCTGATTACTGGCACTGCCCCATGTGTTTATGGCTTTTATCCATATTTCCGGCGTGAGTTTTGACTTGAGTATCGCCTTGAGTCTCTGCATATATTCTTTCCTGATCGTTGTCCTTCATCTCTTGGTGTTTTATATCTCCTCCTTCCATTATTCCCAGGTATTTGTATCCTGTCTCATCTATGTGTTTGATGTTGCTCCCATTCGGTGGTAGCTTTATCCCTTCAGTTCTCGTTACTTTGCCTTTTTGTATGTTGACTAAGGCGCATTTTTCTATTCCAAACTCCATCCTGATGTCCCCAGATACAATCCTTACAGTCTGGATTAGGGTATCTATTTCCTTGATGCCCTCTTACCATACAGCTTGATGTCGTCCATGAACATCAGATGGTTGATTTTGTTGCCTCTTTTCTTGTGTTGGTACCCGGCATCCATCTTCTGTAGTACTTTTGTCATGGGAATCATGGCTACTACGAAGAGTAGTGGGGGACAGTGAGTCGCCCTGGAAGATCCCTCTCCTGATATTAACCTCTGCTAGTCTTTTTCCAGAGCTTGTAAGTATTGTATTCCAGTTGCGCATTGTATTTTTGAGGAAGCTGATGGTATTTTCCTCTGCCCCATAATATTTTCAGGCATTCTATTAGCCATGTGTGTGGTATCATGTCGAAGGCTTTCTTATAGCTATCCATGCCATGCTTAGGTAGTTTCCTTCTCCTACTGTTCTTCATTACCATTTTGTCTATCAGGAGCTGGTCTTTTGTGCCCCTACACTTCCTTCTGCAGCCTTTCTGTTGGTGGGGGATGGTGTTTGTCTCCTCTAGGTAGTTGTATAGCCTTTCACTGATGATACCTGTTAGTAACTTCCACATTATTGGTAGGCAGGTGATAGGCCTGTAGTTACTGGCTATATTTCCCTTACTCTTGTCTTTTTGTACTAAGGATGTTCTTTCCTGTGGTCATCCATTTGGGTGCTTGGTGATTTGAGAACAATGCTGGAGTTGTTTCTGCTATTCGTGGGGTGTAGGGCCTTGAAGATTTTGAGCCAGTATCCATGGACTTCATCGGGACCTGGGGCTTTCCAGTTTTTGGCATTTTCTTTAGTTGGTGTTCTGACTGTGTCTGTCGTGATCTCTGTAATCTTTGTTTTATTCTCCCTGTTTCTTCTTCCTTGACTTCCTGGAGCCATGTTGCATGTTTGTTGTGTGATACCGGATTGCATCCATATGTTTTTCCAGAGTTCTCTTACTTGATTCGGCTTCAGGAATTCTGGGTGGTGTCTTCCCCTCTTAGTTGGCTGTATAGTCTTTTCTGGTTGGTTCCGAATAGTTTGTTCTGTTGGTATCCCTTATTCCTGTTCATGTACCGTTGGATCTTGTGTGCTTTGGCCTTAAGCCTCTGTTTTACATCTTCTATTGTGCTGTTTTAGTCCCCTCTCTTGTACTTTGTATTTCTCGTTGAGTTCCTCCCTTGTTTTCTTGCTTCTTAGCCTTTTTTCTGCCATCTCTTTCAGTTTACTCAGTCAGATCTCATCACCATGATTTGCTTTTCCAGGCGTCTTTTCCAAGGAGGTTGCTGTTTTGGTTTCTGTTGGGTTGGTTGTGACGGTGGTGTTGGTGTTCGAATCCCCATCAGTTCTGCTACTAATCTTGCTCCTGACATAAGTCAAGTTATTTTGTTTCTGTGATACTGGTGGTGTGTATTAGGCCCATTATTCATTGACCTCCTTGTTTTCTCCCTTAATTTCTTGGTGTTGTAGGCTTTCATGGAGGGGATCTTTGTTCTCTCTGTATCTGGCTCCATCCATTGTCTAATCTTTTCTACCATTCCGTCCTCTCTGTTACTTCGTCGGTGTTTTCTTCGTGTGTCGTTGTTTGATACCTCATCCTCCCTGTCGTCTTCTGTGGCATCGTCTCTCAGTTCGTCTTCGTGTAATTCGTTGTCGTGTGACATTTCCCTTTCCAGTTCTTCTCTTTCTGTTGGGGAGAGCCAGTTCTTTTCTTATGTTCCTTACTTGGTCTGCCAGCCTCTGCAGTTTTGTTTCTGTTTGGGGGGGGATTCTCTTTCATTCCAGATGTTGACCAATCTTCTTCTATATCCTCTCTCCGTCGGGTTGCTTCTGATGTAGCATCTCCATATTTGCTTATTTTCTTCTCTTGTCCATTTATTCCTTTTTGCCTCTGTAGCTCCAATCTCAGGCTGTTCATTACTGTCGTTGTGGTGATCAGTTGGCTGGATGACGACCTCCAAGTACCTGACCGTCTTCCCCTACAATTGGGTTGAATACCTGGTTGCCGGACGAAGCTCCTCTGTTGCCAGAGGTTCCATTTACGTCGTTGTCGTTTATTCCATCATTTCTTTCCATCATTGCTGAGTTTTGCTATTTAACCATAGCTGGACCCTACCCATCAGGGATAGGTACTCATTTACAGCTGAGTAGACTGAGGAAACAAATTATGGTAAAGATCCTTTCCCAAGGAATCAACGCCGAGGAGAGCGGTCACCCATCCAACGACTGACCAGCCCCAATGTGCTTAACTTGACTTAAGTCTATTGACGACCTAACCCACTCCTCCACGGCGCCATTATTATTATTATTATTATTATTATTATTATTATTATTATTATCATTATTATTATTATTATTATTATTATTATTATTATTATTATTATTTAGGAAGATGACCCTCTTCTGAACAACTTCTGCCTGACAAATTGTCAGAATTCAGTGAATTAATCTTATATATTATCTTTTATATTTTTCTTATTAATCGCTTCACTGGCTAAGCGATACTTCTTAATAATTGGCCAATATTCATATTGGGGAGAAATCTACATAATGCTGAATTTTCAAATCTAAATAAACTATCACATTCAGTATTGTTTAGATTAATTTTTTTTATCCCTATATTAATAATGGCCAATGATTAACAAATATCGCTGAGTATTAAGAAAGATAAAAAAGATAATATATAAGACTAATTCGCTGAATTCTACCATTTTATTCGACAGTTTTATTATTATTATTATTATTATTATTTTTTTTTATTTTTTTTTTTTTGTTTTTTTTTTTTTTTGCTCTATCACAGTCCTCCAATTTAACTAGGTGGTATTTATAGTGTGGGGTTCCGGGTTGCATCCTGCCTCCTTAGGAGTCCATCACTTTTCTTACTATGTGTGCCGTTTCTAGGATCACACTCTTCTGCATGAGTCCTGGAGCTACTTCAGCTCTAGTTTTTCCTAGATTCCTTTTCAGGGATCTTGGGATCATGCCTAGTGCTCTATGATTTATGGTACGATTTCCACTGGCATATCCCATATCCTTCTTATTTCTATTTTCAGATCTGATACTTGTCCATTTTTTCCCTCTCTTTCTCTTCAACTCTGGTGTCCCATGGTATTGCGACATCAATGAGTGATACTTTTTTTTTGTTTTTTTCTTCTTGACTTTGTCAATCAACGTCACGTCCCTGGTCTGTTTGCACGTTATCACCCTATCCGTTCTGATTACCATAGTCCCAGAGGATCTTTGCGTGATCGTTTTCTATCACTCCCTTCAGGTTGGTGCTCGTACCATTATTACTGCAAGGTAGCTGATGTTTCTTGCACAGGTTCCAGTAGAGGGCTTTTGACACTGAATCATGCCTCTTTTTGTACGGGTTCGTGCAGGTGCCGGGCATTCGCTTGCTATGTGGTTTATGGTTTCATTTTTCGTATTGCACTTCCTACATATGGGAGATATGTTATTTCCGTCTATCGTTCTTTGAAACATATCTGGTTCTTAGGGCCTGATCTTGTGCCGCTGTTATCATTCCTTCAGTTTCCTTCTTTAGCTCTCCCCTCTGTAGCCATGCCATGTGTCATCGCTGGCTAGTTCTTTAGTCGTGTCATGCTATTGTCCGTGCATTGGTTTGTTGTGCCAGTCCTCTGTTCTGTCTGTTCATTCCTCCGCTCCTGTATATTTTCTGGGTCTTCGTCTACTTTTATTAGTCCTTCTTCCCATGCACTCTTTAGCCACTCGTCTTCACTGGTTTTCAGATATTGCCCCAGTGCTCTGTTCTCAATGTTGACACAGTCCTCTATACTTAGTAGTCCTCTCCCTCCTCCTTCGTGTATGTATAGTCTGTCCGTATTTGCTCTTGGGTGTATGCTTTGTGTATTGTCATATGTTTCCTGGTTTTCTGATCTATGGTGCGGAGTTTCTGCCTTCGTCCATTCCACTATTCCTGCGCTGTATCTGATTACTGGCACTGCCCATGTTGTTTAGGCTTTTATCATATTTCGGCGTTGAGTTTTGACTTGAGTATCCCCTTGAGTCTCTGCATGTATTCTTCCTGATCGTTGTCCTTCATCTGGTTGGTGTTTTATATCCCCTCCTTCCATTATTCCCAGGTATTTGTATCCTGTCTCATCTATGTGTTTGATGTTGCTCCCATCCGGTAGCTTTATCCCTTCAGTTCTCGTTACTTTGCCTTTTGTATGTTGACAAGGCGCATTTTTCTATTCCAAACTCCATCCTGATGTCCCATAGATACAATCCTTACAGTCTGGATTAGGGTATCTATTTCCTTGATGCTCTTACCATACAGCTTGATGGTCGTCCATGAACATCAGATGGTTGATTCTGTTGCCTCTTTTCTTGAGTTGGTACCCGGCATCCATCTTCTGTAGTACTTTTGTCATGGGAATCATGGCTACTACGAAGAGTAGTGGCGACAGTGAGTCGCCCTGGAAGATCCCTCTCCTGATATTTACGTCTGCTAGTCTTATTCCAGAGCTTGTAAGTATTGTATTCCAGTTGCGCATTGTATTTTTGAGGAAGCTGATGGTGTTTTCCTCTGCCCCATATATTTTCAGGCATTATATTAGCCATGTGTGTGGTATCATGTCGAAGGCTTTCTTATAGTCTATCCATGCCATGCTTAGGTTGGTTTTCCTTCTCCTACTGTTCTTCATTACCATTTTGTCTATCAGGAGCTGGTCCTTTGTGCCCCTACACTTCCTTCTGCAGCCTTTCTGTTGGTTGGGGATGGTGTTTGTCTCCTCTAGGTAGTTGTATAGCCTTTCACTGATGATACCTGTTAGTAACTTCCACATTATTGGTAGGCAGGTGATAGGCCTGTAGTTACTGGCTATATTTCCCTTACTCTTGTCTTTTTGTACTAAGGATGTTCTTCCTGTGGTCATCCATTTGTGCTTGGTGATTTGTGATACAATGCTGAGCTTGTTCGCTATTCGTGGGTGTAGGGCCTTGAAGTTTTTGAGCCAGTATCCATGGAATTCATCGGGACCTGGGGCTTTCCAGTTTGGTATTTTCTTTAGTTGGTGTCTGACTGTGTCTGTCGTGATGTCTGTGAATCTTTGTTTTACTCTCCCTGTTTCTTCTTCCTTGACTTCCTGGAGCCATGTTGCATGTTTGTTGTGTGATACCGGGTTGACTCCATATGTTTTCCCAGAGTCTCTTACTTGGTTCGGCTTCAGGAATTTCTGGGTGGTTGTCTTCCCTCTTAGTTGTCTGTATAGTCTTTCTGGTTGGTTCCGAATAGTTTGTTCTGTTGGTATCCTTTATTCCTGTTCATGTACCGTTGGATCTTAAGCCTCTGTTTTACATCTTCTATTGTGTTGTTTAGTCCCCTCTCTTGTACTTTGTATTTCTCGTTGAGTTCCTCCCTTGTTTTCTTGCTTCTTAGCCTTTTTTCTGCCATCTCTTTCAGTTTACTCAAGTCAGATCTCATCACCATGATTTGCTTTCCAGGCGCCTTTTCCAAGGAGGTTGCTGTTTTGGTTTCTATTGCGGTTGGTTTGTGTTGGTGGCGTTGGTGTTCGTGTCCCCATTAGTTCTGCTACTAATCTTGCTCCTGCATATACCAAGTTATTTGTTTCTGTGATACTGGTTGTGTGTATTATTTGCCAATATTTCATTGACCTCACTGTTTCTCCCATTAATTTCTTGGTGTTGTAGGCTTTCATGGAGGGGATCTTTGTTCTCTCTGTATCTGGCTTATCCATTGTTCTATCTTTTCTACCATTCCGTTTCTCGTTACTTCGTCGGTGTTTCTTCGTGTGTCGTTGTTGATACCTCATCCACCTGTGGCATCATCTCTCAGTTCGTCTTCGTGTAATTCGTTGTCGTGTGACATTTCCCATTCCAGTTCTTCTCTTTCTGTTGGGGAGTGCCAGTTCTTTTTCTTTATGTTTCTTACTTGGTCTGCCAGCCTCTGCTCTGTTTGGGGGGTGTATTCCTCTCATTCCAGATGTTGACCAATCTTCTTCTATATCCTCTCTCCGTCGGGTTGCTTCTGATATAGCATCTATATTTCCTTATTTTTCTTCTCTTGTCATTTCTTCCTTTTTGCTTCTGTAGCTCCAATCTCAGGCTGTTGATGACTGTGTTGTGTGATCAGTTGCTGGATGACGACCTCCAAGTACCTGACCGTCTTCCCCTTCAATTGGTTGAATACCTGGTTGCCGGACGAAGTCTCCTGTTGCCAGAGGTTCCATTTACGTCGTTGTCGTTTATTCCTTCATTTCTTTCCATCATTGCTGAATTTTGCTATTTACCCAGCTAAGGACCGGACCCTACCCCCATCAGGGATATGGTACTCATTTACAGCTGAGTAGACTGAGGAAATTATGGTAATGATCCTTTCCCAAGGAATCAACGCCGAGGAGAGCGGTCACCCATCCAACGACTGACCAGCCCTAATGTTGCTTAACTTGACTTAAGTCCATTGACGTCCTAACCCACTCCTCCACGGCACCACATATTATTATTATTATTATTATTATTATTATTATTATTATTATTATTATTATAAATATTGATTATTATTATTATTATTGTAAGAAAAGTCAAAGGAATGCTTCACATAAACGTAACGAGATTTTATTAGGTTCGTATAAAGATTAAACGGTTTAGGATATTGAAGATGATATACTGTGTGGCAGGTATTTCGTTCAAAGCCGTAACTTTCACAACCAGAGTCGACTTTGACTCTATTGGTGGGTGAGAAATAGATACAGTGTGAAGAGATTTCTTGCTTCCATTTTTAGCTTTCTGAATGAAACTATTGTGCCGGCTTTGTCTGTCCGTCCGCACTTTTTTATGTCCTCACTTTTTTTTTTGTCCGCCTTCAGATCCTAAAATCTGCTGAGGCTACAGGGCTGCAAATTGGTATGTTGGACATCCACCCCACAATCATCAAACATACAAAATTACATCCCTCTAACCTCATTAGTTTTGTATCTTATTTAAGGTTAAAGTTAAGCCATAATCTTGCGTCTGGCAACGATACAGGCCAGGCCACCACCAGTCGTTGGTTACAGTTTAATCATGGGCCACGGTTCATACATCATTATACCGAGGTCACCGAAAGATAGATCTGTCTCCGGTGGACTTGATTATATGCTGAAGCGGCTGTACAGAAAACTCTATTGTACCAAAGAAACTTCATGGCATTTTTTTAGTTATTTTTTGTTAAATTATTGCAAGATAAAATTGGGAAATCATTGTTACCACAATTTACGTTTTTCATGAATTCGTGCTGGAAAAATAGAGCTATGAGTATTCTGAGTATCTATATCATTAGTGGTTGATTAGACATAACTAATTCATTTAATAATTAAAGATTAATACAACAGAAGAAGAATACCTCAAATAAGGCAGGTAGCTCGATTTCTCCAACGTTAACAATTAGAATGTTTTTGAGAACAATAAGCGTTTCTACGCTTAAATAGATTGTGTAGCCTTCTCCCTATCATGAAAGTTAATTATATGCACTATTCCAAAAATAATATAAAAACGTTAGAAGCCTTCAGCTTGATGATACTCTCATGCATAACAGATGTTGAAAAGATGTATAAGATAAATATACAGACACTAGGAACCTTTGAGAAGGTTAATTTAGGTATGTATTTCTAGATGATATAGAAGGAACATGTCAGTGAGAAGTATATCTCATTTAGAGGTATTGGGAGGAAATAAGGTAGAAAGATCGAGAGAAACAGGTGAATTGTGATGCATAAATGCAAGTGAATATATAGCGCCCGATGGTACAGAAGTTTTGTACACAAGGTCTTCCTCCATAATCCGGAATATAAAGGGAATATATACACGTATTTATGTATACTAACTTGCTAGACTTCTTAGAGTCTCTTCTTATTGAAGGGAATAGTTTAAATGACAAATAAAGAACATCAAATGACCTTATGAATCAGTTGATTAAAAAATATTATTCAAGAACTTTCAGTACGTAAAATTAATTACGATTTATTATATATATATATATATATATATCTATATATATATATATATATATATATATATATATATATATATATGTATGGCTATACGTTCCAACAGGGGTTTGGTTTAAGCAAGACAGAAACTCATATGATTAATTAAAGTGAGATGTTTCGTGCCCCAAGGCATTAGCACATCATAAGTCTGGAATTAAATTTTTATTTGTTTAAAAACATAAAATAAATAAAAAAAATAAAATGGGCAAATTTCCATGCGTGTTTCGTAATATATATATATATATATATATACTATATATATATATATATATATATATATATATATATATCATATATATATATATATATATATATATATATATATTACGAAACGCAGGGAAATCTCCCATTAAGCTGCCTTATGCACCAGGCATCTATCTGTTCAGTTTTATTTCCTGTGGTGAAATGAATTTCGAGAATCTTACTATCATTTCATTTAATATGAAGCCACTACCCGAAGCTAGAGGGTTTCGGAAGAGAGGATTGAAATGGATTACTTACGTTTTCCAAATGATGTTAAGATTGGAGATAAAATAAAAAGCTACCAAAATGATGGTAACATTTGAGATAGGTTGCGTAACCACAATAATAAAAAGCTACCAAAATAATTTTGTTTAGATTGGAGATATGTTGTATAACCACTGAAATAAACAAGTAAAAAATGTAATCAAGTCCTCTGTACATCGTATAATCAAAGACCACCGACAACAGATCTATCTTTCGGTGGTGGTTTGGTCTATATCGTTGCCAGACGCACGATTATGGCTAACTTTAACCTTAAATTATATCAAACCTACTGAGGCTAAAGGGCTGCAATTTGGTATGTTTGGCGATTGGAGAGTGGATGATCAATAGACCAGTTGGCAGCCTCTTAGCCTCAGTAGTTCCTAAAATCTGAGGGCGGACATAAAACGTGCGGACAGAAAAAAGTGCAGTCGGACAGACAAAGCTGGCACAATAATTTTCTTTTCGGAAAATTAAAAGCCACAAATATTGAGTTTTATAATCTTCCTCACTTTTTCTGATTTCTTAGGAAGTATTTATTGCAAGCTTAGCTTAACCCGCATCACATTTTGAAAACAAGAATAAACATAATTTGCCAAAGAAACAGCAAAATCTTTTTGTCTTCTTATTTACTAATTACGAAAATACGGCTCTGATAAAAATGTCCAGAAAATGAGCTTGCTGCTTCTACCAGCTACTGTAAAAAGGGATTTAGAATTAAGGAGAATAAAGAAAGGAATGAAGAAAGCTGGCCTCTGCAGAATATTCAATGTCTATCGACTTATTTCTCTCTCTCTCTCTCTCTCTCTCTCTCTCTCTCTCTCTCTCTCTTTCTTAACCTGGTTACCAGCTTAATAACACGAGGCCATAAAAGGAGATTACTTTCTGCTTATTTTTTTATTTATTTTTTTTTACAGCGCGCTACAGAACACATAAACGTTACAGTAATACGTGATTTATTTAAGCATTATATGCCAAAGGGGAAATGAAAGACTTGGTATAAATCCTGTCTAGTTTCCGGCCCTGTGGTACACCTGTATATATATACATATATATATTATATATATATATATATATATATATATATATCTATATATATATATATCTATATATATATATATAAATCTAGTATATATATATATATATATAATAATTTAACTATATATATATATATATATATATATATATATATATATATATATATATATATATATATATATAAATATATATATATATATATATATATATATATATATATATATATATATTATTATTATATATGTATATAGATATATATATATATATATATATATATATATATATATATATATATATATATATATATATATATATATATATATGACTGGTAAAAATGTTCTGTAACAACAGAATTCCATCTAATAGAAGGAGTCCATAAAAACACCAAAATCGTAGAGAGAAAAGTACTATATTTCAGAGACTGCTGTCTCTCTCTTCAGGTATATGAGTGAGAAAAGTTTACAGAAAAGGTGGTATTTATACCAAGAGATTAGTCAACAAGTAAGCCAATTTTAGGTCACCCCCGCTGATAATCTTCCTTTAATCTTCTTAAGCGTTGGTTGAATGAAAACTTCGTCGACGACATCTGAAATCCACGTGCCTTTTGAGATGTTCATTACCTGCTTCTCTTTTATTAAGGCCGATTCCATCATTTGACTCTTGTACCGGCAGTTGCTGCTATATATCACACGTGACAAATTCCAGTTTATTCTATGGTTATGAATTAATTTATATGGTTGAAAATAGCCGAGTTCTGTTGTCCATACCTAACTGACGTTTGTGTTGTATTAATCTCTGGGGAAGTGATTTACCTGTAAATCCGATGTTATATATATATATATATATATATATATATATATATATATATAATATATATATATATATATATAATATATATATATATATATATATTAGTTATCCACAGCTCGGCAAGGTGTGACCTCGTCGTGATTCTGGTATCATACAGGATTTCTTTATATTTCTTTGAAGTTAGGATCCCAAAGCTTTCTGGTAGTGACAAGCGTATATCCTCCAAAAATGAACAAAGAATTTGAAACTAGGGCATTGTGAATTCTACACACACACACACACACACACACGCACGCACACACACACACACACACACACACACACACATATATATATATATATATATACATATATATATATATATATATATATATGTATATATATATATACATATATATATGTGTGTGTGTGTGTGTGTAATTTACACACACACACATACACACACACACACACACACACATATATATATATATATATATATATATATATATATACTATATATATATATATATATATATATATATATATATATATATATATATATAATAAAAAGAGTATGGCCAGCAGAAACTTCAGCATTTTTTCGTTAAAACTTTATTTTCATCGAACGCCTACGTTTCGGGATACAAATCCCATCTTCAGGGCTAAAAACAAGGAAAAAATTAAAATTCTATACATTAAATCAGACTAAAATGGGGCACAGTAATAAATTATGCTATAAAAAAAAATATATATATATATAGATTAATTAACAATATATCAGTGAAATTCGAATTTTATATAAAGTATGACGGTAACTAATTGAATAAGAGATCGACAGTAAAAAGCAAAGCTACTAAGTACAATGACACTTCAAATAAATAAACAAGTCAAAACACTTAAAAAACACAACCACACACGTGAACAACTAAGAAAATTACGTTATTACTAAAAACATGAGAATAAAACATTGAATCGTAACAGGCAAAAAATTTATGTTTATGATTACAAAAGGAGAAAAATTAAGAAAAAAAATATATATTATATATAAGGCGGACACAAAGCAAAAAATAGCGAAACGAGAACTCACCGGTACAGAAGTATAGATAAGACTGAATTATTTTTTATTTTTGACTAAAGGGGAGAGGACAAATACAAAGGCGAGAAGGTAGAAAGGGCGAATGGTCTATTAAGTAATGTTCAGTTGTACAGCAGTTGAATGGTTGTTGAGGGTTGGTGACAATTGTTTAATGAAGAGGGACTCGAGAATGGGTAATGACCGGTTATCTATTGCTTGGATAAGATTTTAAAAATCATTGTACTGAATGTTATGTTTACTTATTGCATGGTTGCGTATTGCAGAAATTCTTTCTTAGATAAGTTATTCCTGTTCGGTGACTGACACCCCGATGGCAGTCGATGCGAACCTTCAACAGCCGACTCGAATTACCGACATAGGTTCCCAAATTACATTTGGGACAAGTAAACAAATATACCGTTGAAGATCGCATCAACTGCGGTAGGTGTCCTTGAACTTGAAAAGACTTCTGATTTTTAAGGGGTTTTTGAAGATAAAAATTAAATTTAACATATGGGTATCATATTGCTGAGTGCGACGGTGAGCTCTCGCTTTAACAAGTTTATAGTTGAACAAAAAGGCCAAGGATATATACAGTTCTTTTTTAGGTACATTAAAGTGGTGCTTTCGGTTTAACAATGTCATTTAAAAATTCTCTCAAGATTTTCTCAAATAGGTGGATGGATAGCAATTTCTGTTAAAATAGTTTTGCAAGAAAACTACTTCCTCATGGAATTTGACCCAGTTGCATGACACATTATAAGCTCTACACAATAATGTCTTGCATGCATTAAGTTTAAAACCAACGGACAAAAGCTAAAGAAATTTGTTCCTAAACCAGTAAACTTCTTCTTTCAAATTTACACCAGTTAGAAATTTATCATTACATCGTGAAATTGTTATATCTAAAAATGGCAGTTCGTTATTCGATTCTATGTCCATAGTAAAATTAATGTTCGGATGAAATGAGTTAATGAAATTAAGGAACAAATGTGCATTGATCTTTATCTTTAAAAAGTACAAACGTATCGTCTACGGTATCTTTTATAAAAAAAATGGGTTTAAAAGAGATGAAGGACACTGGTCAAGAAATAGTTTTTCCAAGTGACACATAAAAATATTGTCACTTGGAAAAAACTATTTCTTGACCAGTGTTCCTTCTTCATCTTTTAAACCCCATTTTTTATAAAAGTACGTAGACGATACGTTTGTACTTTTTTAAAGATAAAGATCATGCACATTTGTTCCTTAATTTCATTAACTCATTTCATCCGAACATTAATTTTACTATGGACATAGAATCGAATAACGAACTGCCATTTTAGATATAACAATTTCACGATGTAATGATAAATTTCTAACTGGTGTTTTTAGAAAGAAGACTTTACTGGTTTAGGAACAAATTTCTTTAGCTTTTGTCCGTTGGTTTTTAAACTTAATGCATGCAAGACATTACTGTGTAGAGCTTATAATGTGTCATGCAACTGGGTCAAATTCCATGAGGAAGTAGTTTTCTTGCAAAAAAACTATTTTAACAGAAATTGCTATCCATCCACCTATTTGAGAAAATCTTGAGAGAATTTTTAAATGACATTGTTAAACCGAAAGCACCCACTTTTAATGTACCTAAAAAAGAACTGTATATATCCTTAGCTTTTTGTTCAACATATAAACTTGTAAAGCGAGAGCTCACCGTCCGTACTCAGCAATATGTACCCATATGTTAAATTTAATTTTATCTTCAAAAAACCCTTAAAAATCAGAAGTCTTTTCAAGTTCAAGGACACCCTACCGCAGTTTGATGCGATCTTCAACGGTATATTTGTTTACTTGTCCCAAATGTAATTTGGGAACCTATGTCGGTAATTCGAGTCGGCTGTTGAAGGTTCGCATCGACTGCCATCGGGTGTCAGTCACCGAACAGGAATAACTTTTATCTAAGAAAGAATTTTCTGCAATACGCAACCATGCAATAAAATGTAAACATAACATTCAGTACAATGATTTTAAAAATCTTATCCCAAGCAATAGATAACCGGTCATTACCCATTCTCGAGTCCCTCTTCATTAAACAATTGTCACCAACCCTCAACAACCATTCAACTGCTGTACAACTGAACATTACTTAATAGACCATTCGCCCTTTCTACCTTCTCGCCTTGTATTTGTCTCTCCCCTTTAGTCAAAATAAAAAATAATTCAGTCTTATCTATACTTCTGTACCGGTGAGTTCTCGTTTCGCTATTTTTTGCTTTGTGTCCGCCTTTATATATATATTTTTTTTTCTTTAATTTTTCTCCTTTTGTAATCATAAACAGAAATTTTTTGCCTTTTACGATTCAATGTTTTTCTCCTGTTTTTAGTAATAACGTAACTTTTCTTAGTTGTTCACGTGTGGTTTGTGTTTTTAAGTGTTTTGCTTGTTTATTTATTTTGAAGTGTCATTGTACTTAGTAGCTTTGCTTTTTACTGTCGATCTCTTATTCAATTAGTTACCGTCATACTTTTATATAAAATTCGAATTTCACTGATATATTGTTAATTAATCTATATATATATATATTTTTTTTAAATAGCATAATTTTTATTACTGTGCCCCATTTTAGTCTGATTTAATGTATAGAATTTTAATTTTTTCCTTGTTTTTAGCCCTGAAGATGGGATTTGTATCCGAAACGTAGGCGTTCGATGAAAATAAAGTTTGTTAACGAAAAATGCTGAAGTTTCTGCTGGCCATACTCTTTTTATTAAAGATCCGACTTTCTAGAAGCGACAATGCCATTCATTATATATATATATATATATATATATATATATATATTATATATATATATATATATATATGTATGTATATATATGTATGTATGTATATATGTATAAATGACTGACAACAGTTCATTCACATTCGTACTTTTCTGTGACGTTCCAGTTTCCAGTTACCTAATGGTTCTGGAAATCCGACGAATGACTTATATTATTTGGACGTCGCATGATTAACCTCGCCATAGACCATTCCATTATACGGCCACTTATAACCGCATCGGGAGCCACTCAACCCTGAATTCAATTTGTATGCAATTGTTTCTGCAAACCGAAAGGGGTCGAGTATTGAACAATTATTGTTCCCTGAACAGATATATATACGGATTCAGATACAAAAGAGAGGGTTTATTTTTTGTTTCGAAAACTATTGTTTGATGGTATGAATATTCCGTCGATCTACTGGACCTTATCATTTAGTGGCCCGCGCCAAAAATAACGCGCGTTATTAAAAGCAAATAATAAAAAAGATTAAAATGCTAATGCCATGGGAGGGTGAAGAGCCCTAATCCAATTTTTAATAGACAATTTTTCACTGAGTTTTGGGAAATACGCACATACACACACGCTCATAGTTATCGAGCTACTAGAGTCTTTTATTTTCTCTTTTCTCCTTTGGACTATATTAACAGACAGACAGACAGACAGACAGACACATAGAGACACACACACACATATATATATATATATATATATATATATATATATATATATATATATATATATATATATATACATTATATATATACATATATATATATATATATATATATATATATATATATATATATCTATATATACTATATATATATATATATATATATATATATATATATATATATACAGAGAGAGAGAGAGAGAGAGAGAGAGAGAGAGAGAGAGAGATACTATGAAGTATCGTGTTATGAGAAGAAGTAACGGGGAAAATTTTATAACAAAGTAACGGGAAAATTTTATAACAGTATAGTGAGTGGTTAAGTTCACAAGTTACAATGTAGGTGATGGTGGGGAGATGCAGGGGGTTAGGTTGTTAAAGCAGAGACCCGGGTCTTGCGGTATCTCGTGGAAAAGTGAAGATACTGATAAAGATAAATGGTTTCTTGCGCGAACATCTAAGGGTGAAAATAAATATTAAGATATATAAACCAGATGGTATCGCATCGCGTGTTATTTAAGCCCAAATGACAAATTGTTTTCGTTAAGTTAACTCTAAATCCGGTCTCATATTCTCAAGATTTTATGTATACATCAATACATAGATTTTATGTGTACATAAAACATCGTTTGTATGTATATGTAAATCACATAGATCTTAATTAAAGATAAGACACTTAGATTTTATGTTTACGTAAAAACACAAAGATTTTATGTATATTTAAAATGTACCAGATTTTATGTGTCACTTTCATCTCAGCGACCTCGAAAACTTCGCATTAGACACTATTATCTGTCGTTTTCGGTTATTTTAAACATGTCATCCCCTTCCCAACCCTCATAACCCCCTTCCTATCGGAGGTGAACTTAAACTCGATGTTAAGTCATATGTATATGTATGTGGCACATACACACACGCACATACACATAAAAATACATACATCCATATATATGTATATATATATATATATATATATATATATATATATATATATATATATATATATATATATATATATATATATATATATATATATATATATATATATACATATACACACACACACACACACACATATATATAGATATATAATGAATAGATATGATGATTATATATATACATATATATATATATATATATATATATAAATATTATATTATATATACATGATATACATATTATATATATATATATATATATATATATATATATATATTATATATATATAATATATTATATATATATTAAGAGGATAAAAGGAGATACTCTAATCTAAAAATGCCCTAAATATCGAACTATTAAAATGTCAAGAGCTCACGTTTTCCACGCCTGGTTACATCCTGCAATCACCCTTAACTGATTTCCATTACGCACTATTAATATATTGCAACTCTCCCAATCGTGGAAAGGTTTGATATTTAAAAGAATATTTCAGAAAGAGGTAGAATTTTTAACACGAAAATATTCACCCAATGGAATATGGTGAATATCAAACTAGTTAATTCGGTGCAATTGAGTTTTCTGTACAACGTATAATTCTGTATGAAATTGTCAGCTATGACCGGTAGCGTTTCAGTTGCTCACCAGATACGGTAGAGTGAGGGTGCGTCCCGCGCCTGCGGAAAGTGCTGCCAGATGTACGATCTATGGCTAACTTTAACCTTAAATAAAATGAAAACTACAGATGCTAAAGGGCTGCAGTTTGGTATGTTTAATGATTAGAAGGTGGATGATCAACAAATCAATTCACAACCCTGTAGCCTCGGTAGTTTTTAAGATCTGAGGGCGGAAACAAAAGAAATGCGAATGGACAGACAAAGCCATTACAATATAGTTTGCATTTACAGAAAAATAAAACTGCAAATGGTCGGCATATCCATTGGGCAATTCTCACGGCTTAATAAAATTAATGAAATTAAATTCTAGAGGATGAAAATACTTAAGCCTCATTAGTTAATTATAACTTTGTGCATCTGTTGTAATGGTATTCATTTGAATCTGGTCTCCCAGTCGTATATGATTGCCAGTGTTTGCGTGTACTTGTGTGTGTTTGTGTATTTTATGTATACAGTAAAGCGCATATTTTATAGATTCGTAAAAAATCATCTATTTTATGTATATGTTAAAACACAGATTTTATATGTGCGTAAAAACACCCATTGATGTTATGTATAATGAAACATATATTTTATGTATACACAAAGAACATATTTTACGTATACATGAAATTATATTTTATGTATACATAGAGCATACATTATACACATACATAAAACACATATTCTATGTATACATAAAACACACATTTTTATGTATACATTCAAACATATTTTACGATACGCAAAAGCGCAATGATTTTGATGTATACGTGAAAACGCAGATATTATGGATACGTAAAAACACATATAATCTAGATTTCTAGGCATACGTAAAAAGCATTCATACATACGTCATAAACTCGCGAATATTAGTTTCAATATCCACATGACGCTGATTCTATCATAAGTAAATGACTGTGTGCGTGTGTGCGTGTGTGTGTGGGTTGTTGGCTCTCTCATTATTTCGTCCCAGATTAATTATATGGGAAACTGTTTTCTGAGTGGCCTTTTCGCACTAACTAAACGTGCCTTGCGTTAAGCAGCTTAAAGAGATCCACCAGTATGTTAGCTTTCCTGCCTGCTTGCCTGCTTGCCAACCTACTTTTGCAGGCCCCCTGCCTTCCTTCCTTCTTTTCTTCCTTCCTTCCTTCCGCCCCCAGGAGCTGCTGGGGTTAGGGGGGTAGGGGGCTGTCTTCGAACGCTTCTATTCCCGAACGAGGGGGCTGAATCGATTGGGGGGCTCTTATCTCCTGAAGGAGAGACACTGGGAGAATTATTGACTTAAACCGAGGCGAGACACTCTCCGGCTCCTCCTCGGAGCGCCAGGGGCGTCGGGATTCGGCTCCTTAAACTTTCGACTAATGTTTTTAATAGGAAGTTTTTGAATTATTAGGCTTTCACGACTTTGCCTGGCCACACTTAAGTCTGGGACGTACGGTTATTGGGGGAGCTAACTGCATCTTGTTGGAAGCTCAGTAAACCGGTTTTATATGAAAATTGAAATCGCGGACGATCATAACATGTTATCAACGTGTCCAAACTGCAATGATGGACCCCTTTTAGTGCCGTCAGTGTACCTCACGAGGTGCACTGTAGACATGACTGAAGGTTCTTTGCAGCGTCCCTTCGTCCCGAACTGCAACCCTTTTCATTATTTTTAGTGGACCTCCTTTCATATTACCTTTCTTCCATCTTGCTATCCACCTTTTCGTGACAATGATTTCATAGTGCAACTCTGCTTTGAGGTTTTCCTCATGTTACTCTCAATTTCCCTGCCAGCGTTCAATGACCTCATAGATCCCAGCGCCTAAACTGTATATTCCATGCAATAATGGAAAATAACAGTGGATCAGAGGGCTTTGTGTGTGTGTGTGTGTGTGTGTGTACCATTTTTTATTCCC